>NC_142930.1:120349502-120399502 GCF_046866305.1 Octopus bimaculoides | reverse complement strand
GTTTTGCGTAGAATGTGTGCAGTACCCAGTAGTGCAATTTTCTGTATGTTATATATATTTGTAAGTCCTGGTGTTTTTGTTATGTATTTGTCTGAATATTTTTTTATTATACCTAAGGCACCTACTATGATAGGAATTGTTTCTGTTTTTAGATTCCACATTCGAGTTATCTCTATTTCCAGGTCTTTGTATTTTGAAAGTTTTCCATTTCTTTTAGAGAAACGTTGTCATCTGCTGGTATTGATACATCAATTAGAAAGCATTTTTTTTCTTCATGATCTTTGACAACTATATCTGGTCTATTTGCCTTAATTTCTCTATCTGTGTGTATTGGCATATCCCAGAGTATGGTTGCTTTCTCGTTTTCTGTGACCTTTTCTGGGTGTGTTTATACCATCTTTTTTCTGTTGTTATTCCATAGTGTTGGCATAGCTTCCAGTGTATATAGGTCCCAGCTCTGTCGTGTCTGTGAATATATTCCTTCTTAGCCAGGACTGGGCAGCCAGAGATAATATGATTTATTGTTTCTTGTCCATCTCCACATATTCTACAGTTACTTGTTATATTTCTTTTCATTATGTGTTTTTGGTAATTTCTGGTGGGGAGGCTCTGGTCTTGTGCAGCAATTAAAAATCCTTCAGTCTCTGCTTTGAGTCCTGCGCTTCTCAGCCATTGCTGGGATTTTTCTCTGTCTATTTCTTTCGCATTCAGTTTAGCCCAGTATTTACCATGTAGGGGCTTTTCTTGCCATCGTTTTATCTTGGCCCGTTGCTGTTCTAGTTTTAGTTTGGATTTCATTTGTTTTATAGCTTTTGTTGTTTCTTCTTCTTCTTCTTCTTCTTCTTCTTTTTTTTCTTCTTTTTCTTCTTCTTCTTCTTCTTCTTCTTTTTCTTCTTTTTTTTCTTCTTCTTCTTCTTTTTCTTCTTTTTCTTCTTCTTCTTCTTCTTCTTCGTATTTGTTAGGTAGATTGGTTTCTTGTTTGTATTTGTCAGCTTCCTTAAATACTGAAAACAGTTTTTTGTTTTGCTCGTGTTTTGTGGCTATTTGTATTAGCTTCCCTTGCTTCTGGAGTAGGTATTTTTGCAGTCCTATGGTGGTTATTTTATAATAGTTTTCTAGCTGTATAAGACCCCTGCCACCTTCTGTGCGTTGTATATATAGCCTTTCTACGTCAAATTTTAGGTGGTGCATCCTATATTCTGTCATTATTTTTCTTGTTTTCCTGTCTATTTTACATAGTTCGTTTAGTGTCCAGTTAAGGATGTTGTAGCTGTAACTTATAACTGGGACAGCTAAAGTGTTGATACCCATTATCTTCTTTTTAGCATTGAGCTCTGTTTTTAGTATTGATCTAACTCGTCTATAGTACTCTTTCTTTATTTTTTCTTTCATTTGTGTATGTTGTATCCTATCTAGTTCATTGACTCCTAAATACTTATATGGTTGGCTTTCGTCTAGTTCTCTTATTTCATTGGCTTTATCTAGTGTTATATTGCTACTTTTAACTAATTTTCCTCTTTTCAGGGTTGCTTTGGCACATTTTTCTAATCCGAATTTCATATCTCTTTCCCCTTGCTAAAGCCATGTACTGTCTGTAGTAGTGTTTCTAGCTCTTTGTCATTTTTAGCGTATAATTTTAGGTCATCTATGTATAAAAGGTGACTGACTGTTTTCCCGCAGCATTTGTAACCGCATCCAGTTTTATTTAGCAATTCAGTTAAAGGTGTGAGTGCCAGGCAGAACAGGAGTGGAGAGAGCGTGTCTCCCTGGAATATTCTTCTTCTAATGGGGATGGCTTTCATTTTCACATGTCCCTGTTTTGTTTGGAGCTGTAGCACTGTCTGCCATTTGTACATTGAGTGCTCTATGTATTTTATGATAATTTATGCCACCTTGTTTATGGCTAGTGTTTCCAGAATCTACGTGTGGGGAACACTGTCGAAAGCTTTTTGGTAGTCCACCCAGGCCATACTGAGGCCTTTCTTCTTTCTGCGGCTGTCTTCAGTTATGGCTTTAGTGATCAATAATTGATCTTTACAGCCGTATGAGCCCTTGCAGCATCCCTTCTGCTCTTCTGGAAACAGGTTGTTATTTTCCAGGTGTTTACTCAATCTCTGCGATATTATTGCAGTAAAGGCTTTGTAGATCGTATGGAGACAGGTTATAGGTCTATAGTTTTTTGGTTTCTCCGTTTCCGTGGATTTGGGGATTAAGATGGTTTTCCCTTTTGTGAGCCATTCAGGCATTGTCTCTGGATCTGCTAGTATGTTGTTAAAGTTTTCTGCCAGCTTTTTGTGCATTCCTGGCAGGTGTTTTAACCAGAAATTGGGGATCTTGTCGCGTCCAGGTGCCTTCCAGTTGCTTAGTCTTTGCAGTGTCTGGGTGACCTCTTCAGTTGTTATAGGGGCCCAGAGTTGCTCAGGTGCTAAGTTCGTTGTTTTAATGGTCCTTTTCTGGGGTTGTTGCTTCACCGACCATATTTGTTTCCAGAATTTCTCTAGTTCTTCTGCTGTTGGTGCTGAAGTAATGTCTATTTTATTTTTACCCAGTTCTTGGTAGAGTTTTTTGGGGTTGGATTTGAACTGTTTGTTTTGTTCAAAGAAACGTTGGCGTTTCTCATACTGGCGGATCCTTTGTGCTTTGGCAATCATGTCTTGCTTTCGTTTTTCTTTTGCCTCAGGTAAGTCTTTTACTGTAAAGCTGTATTTGTACAGTATTTTTGTTTTCTTCTTGTTACTTAGTAGTGTTGATTGTTTACTAATTTCGTTGAGAATCGATAAATCTTTTCTCTTTTTTTAATTTTGTTCTGGATGTTATTTATCCACAAGGTCTGTTTGGGTGGTAGAACTCCTGTTTGGATGGGTTTGAGTGAGTACCCTGCTTCTTTTGTGGCTGCAGAGGCTGCTGCATATATTATGTCATTTAGCTCAGTGATATTGCCTGTTCTTTCTGTGGTTGTTAGTTTCGTGACGGCCAGGTTTATACTATTTATTATTGATGTTGTTTTATTGTCTATTTTGATTTTTGGGAGATATAATCTGTGGTCCATTCTAAGATCTGTGGTTTTCAGTTCTTTGGTTATTTTCATTTTCATAGTATCGTAATTATTAGGTCTCCCTTCGTTATTTCCAGGCTTTATATTTGTTTTGCCTTCCTTTTCATTCATATGTTTGTCTGTGGTGTTCTGGATTGGTGCTTTTTGTACACTATTATACATCTCTACGGTCTGGGTTTGTTGTTTTTTGTTTACTTCGTTTTTGCCGGAAATGTTACGTTTGTCCTCGTGTTTTGCTATCTCAGTGTTGATATTATTATTTGGCATTGCTGTGTGACTACTATCTAGATTTTCCTGATGTATTTTTTCTGTCAATTGTTCTATTTCTGTTTCTGATAGTTTTTTTGCTTTTAGAATATATCTTCTTATGTTAGCTAGTTTGTTAGGGTTCATTGTTTTATCGAGGTCTATATTTACATTATTTTTCTTCCAAATTTTATATGTATGTGTTGTTGCGTTTTCGTTTGTTGGGTAGAGCACTGCTGTGAAATAGGCGTGTAGGATCGAAATGTGTTCCTCACGTGTCCATTTATGCCGTTTTGGTTTTGTTTGCGGGACATGAGGAACAACGTCCGGCCCTTTATTTTGACGGTCATCGTTTTCGTAGGGTACCGGTTCGTTTATTTCTGTTGTTAGATTGTTTTGCACGTTCATATCTTCGTACTTTTTTCGTAACAAGCTTACTGTACGTACTTCTCGGTTGTTATTCTTGGGTGGTATAATACCGGTGTTATTTAATCTGTTTGTAATTTTTTTGTACATGGTGTTTTTTGGGGTTCGAAGATGGTCTGATGTTGATGTAACACGTGTGTTTACGATCGCTGTGCGGGTAGTGGAGGTATCAAGTTAAGATACATCATTATATTTGGAAAAATAGAGGTAAATTTCAATGAGTATTATTTACTCGGATATAGTCCAACCCTTTGTCAGCTATTTTTTGGCTCCATGCGATGTCTTTATTTCCGATGTTTTTGGATAAGTTTCGGAGCAGTGATTTATCGTACTCACATGTTAAACTTCCCCGGTGTCTTCTTCTTCTTCTTCTTCTTCTTCTTCTTATTTTATGTTTGACTTTTGTTTTGGATTTGTACAAGTTGGATCCAAGTCTCACCCAGAGACCTCAAGAGACAACAAGTTAGAGTTTCATGAAACTCACATGTATTATTATTATTATTATTATTATTATTATTATTATTATTATTATTCAGTAGTTTTATTTTTATAGCGTGCTTTCACTTCACTACGTATGTATGTATGTTTGTATGTATGTTTGTATTATTATTATTATCATTATTATTATTATCATTATTATTATTAGTAGTAGTAGTATTTTAACTCAGGTTTCGTTGCAACTCCTGCCATTTGTGGCATCTCTACTGGGCACCCTGCTTCCACTTCCTTTATATTGCTCTTGATGTCTTCTGATACTGTCCTTAAGGATGAAACAATAATTAGTGCTATCTTCATCTTCATTTACCATAGCAGGGCTATTTCGTACTTAAGCCGATTCTATATGTCTATTAGCAGCTAAACCTGGTTTCACCCGGTCGGTTTGGATCATGTGGCTGTAATACCTGCTCTGTGTAAGCATTCGACTTGTTAGGGCAGGCTTACATTAAAAAAATTCAGAATGACTTTTTTCTGTTAAAACGTTAAAAATAACTGACCAAAAAAACAAAAAAAAAACCCCAGCCAAAATGCAACCAAATCAAAAAATAAACTCAGACACTAAGCAAACAAAGATGAACAATACCACTTCCATTGTGCACGCACACACACGCACACACAGACATTCACATACCCCTTTTTATACACGAACACATATATTCACACAGAGTTGAAACGCTGTTTGATTTATATTTTTTCAGCGTACAATTATCATCATTCCATTACCAAGTATGACACCACCCCTTCCTTCCTTATTCATCTATAATCCCTTCCTTTCTCATTCATAAACACAAGATTATTATTATAGTAAATTATCTCGTTAACCATAGGAGCTATGAAAACATACAAAACCCAGCAACACCACCGGATCATTCAACACATCTGTGCAATTTTTCGCGCAACTCCACCCAGCTATTTGACAGTGAATCCCAAGACAAGAATGAATCGCCCAAGTGAAATTTATATGTATAGATGTTTTCGACTCTTATTTTTATTGTTGGTGGTGTTTCCCTTCTTCTAGTCCTCCCTCTCGTCCTCCCCTCTTCCTCGTCCTCCTCCTCGTCTTTTTGTATGGACCCTCAATAGTCATACGAGTCCCGGTTGAAAACCACTTATATAGTCTGTAATCTTGATGTTTTGTGATGTTTGTTTATGGAGCTTTATTGCAAATGTTTCAACCGATGTGTCTTCATATACATCTTTAGGTTTTTCGAATTAAATATAAGTAAATTATTAACCTGAGTTAATTGAAACCTAAGTTAATTGAAACATTTTGTCAAATTCTGAAGAATTTTTGTATTTATTATTGTCTATTTTTATGACACAAACACATTATTAAGTAACGATTATGATTTTAAATTTCATGTTATTGGATATTACTGGACATTACCTGCAAGAATATCTGAGAAAAAAAGTTTCAAGTATCTTGGATAGTTTTCTGTTAAATTATTAGTTTATATTCGGTGGAATTGACGTAATTAAATTAAAACCACTTTCTTCTTCAGCTTTCAATTCTTTCAAGAGCATCCGATCAGTATGAAAGAATAACTTAATTTCGCGGAAGCTAGTTTAAAGTTATCATCTGAAAGGTTTTTACTGTAGACTGTAGGAGCAATTAAATTTATGAGTGAGAAAGTAAAGACAAAAGGAACTCGTACTGGCAAGAGCTCTATCTTGCAGTGAATTAAAGTTAGGTTACGTTACTTGAAATTTCAAATAGTAAAAGCTTCATGAAAACCGTATTTTGATAAAAACGAATAAATTAAAATCAGGATTTTTGAGAAATTTTTTGACAGTATAGATTTAATAACTATTTTGTATTAGTAAATATTACATACTCTCAATTAATTAATATGCAGTTTTCTTCATTGAAGTGTCAATGTATTAAATATTTCATTACAACTTAACCAATTGTGAATATTTTTTCTTTCAATAATTCTTTCTATCGAAGTGTTGTTATAAGTTTGGAAATGATAGACGCAATATTTGCTAAAATCTCCACTATCTGTATTACTCTTCTTCCTTTATGTCGGTATTTATGAGAATAAATCGGTTTATATTGTCTTTTATGACTATGTCGGGTCGGTTTGATGTAATAACAAACGATTTTCATCTATAGTTATCTTGCTGCCTGATTGCGTCGATAGATATATACCGTTGATAGAAATATACTGTTTTTGTTACAACCGGACAGTTATGCATTTTACTGCTCTCGATTTTTCATTGCGTTTAACTTAAGTTCTTCTTGAGAAAGTTCAAGCTGGTCGCTAACTTAACAAGACGTTTTGAGTTAAGAGAGATCTCAGTGTTTGTGAATCTGTGTTTGAGTTGGTGTGCTGGTTGAACTGTTGATGCACACACTCATGTATGTGCATTGTTTCACATAAGAATCTCACATGGAGAATTTCTCGAATGTCTTATAAATTTTCATTGTGCCTCTTATAGATTGAATTTGGAGAATCCGCGTCAGTTTCTTTTGTTTTTCTTCCGTTAAACCAAGTGTTTCTATGTTTTGTGAAAATTCGTTGGTACATAAACTAATGCACCCGTGATGATCGGTACAAATAGGAATTCATAGTCCAGTTACAAAAGTAGTAAGTTCCGTATTAATTCGCCCTAAATGTTCTCTTTTTCTCGGACTTTTGATTCTACATTCACGTTGGTTGGGCAGCTGATCTTTACAACAGTACATGGCGTTCGTTCCCTGTCCCATAGACCAATATCAGGTATGTTATTATTGCACCGAACTGATGTATTTATTGCGGTGTTCAACCAGTATTTTTTTGTTTTTAAAGTTGTGAATACCTGCTGATTCTGACATACTGGTTCTGACATATGTTTGATGTATCCATCAGGGCAGTCCTTCTTACGGATAGCATTGTAAATAATTTTTGCCTCAGGGGCACACAGTATCTCGTAGACATTTTGGGGCAGCTGCTGCTAATGTGGGTGGTATCTTCTATACTGATATAGCAGAGCCGACATTTTTTTTATTACATCATGGAGGTTTGGTGGTATCTTTGTCCTTATTGTTTGTCAGGTATTTAGTAGCTATCTCCTGGATGCCTTCTGGATGGTTAAGGAATAATCCTTCTAGGCGGGATGTAATGTATCTATCGCAGGTCAGAGAGTGGCTACTTTCCTGTCATAGCTGTTGTTGCCCTCTAGCTGACGGGATATGTTCCAATGCATTGCTTTTCGTTGGTAAGATGCCTGCTTTAATGTATGCATGTATATATAATGTATGTATAGATTTATATATACACATATATACTTGCGTACACACACACAGACACACACACACATATATATATACACACATGCATATATACATGTAAATATACATACACACGCATTTATTATATCCTATTGAATGGTCATTGAATGAAGTCAACTTTGATTTGTGACATGTATAATTGATTAGGCTTCACTGACGTTTCTGCTGAACTGCAATAATGAGGATATTCATGTCTTCAATTACACATTCAAATATTGATACCTTATATTTACATTTTCGTTATAAATTTCCCAGGCAGCATAATCCACCGAAAGACCGATACGTTAGGAAGCTTCCTGCATTAACGAACCCATTTAATTATTACAACATGTAAGATATCCATATGCATGTTAATTGTCAATATTTATATTTCTTAAGGCGGCGAGATAGTGGAAACGTTAGCACGCCGGGCGAAATGCTTAGCGGTATTTCGTCTGCCGTTACGTTCTGAGTTCAAATTCCGCCGAGGTCGACTTTGCCATTCATCCTTTCGGGGTCGATTAAATAAGTACCAGTTACGCACTGGGGTCGATATAATCGACTTAATCCGTTTGTCTGTCCTTGTTTGTTCGAGTAAAGGCGGTGCTCCAGCATGGCCGCAGTCAAATGACTGAAACGAATAAAAGTATAAAAAATAAAGGAAATTCTCTTATTGGTTTCAATCATTTGACTGCGGCCATGCTGGAGCACCGCCTTTAGTCGAACAAATCGACCCCAGGGCTTATTCTTTGTTAGGCTAGTACCTATTCTATCGAATTTTTGCTGAACCGCTAAGTTACAGGGGCATAAACACACCAGCATCGGTTGTCAAGCGATGTATGGGGTGTGGACAAACAGAGGCACACAAACATATACATATGTACATACATACACACACACACACACACATATATATATATATATATATATATATATATATATATATATAAGAGGGATGACCACTACGTGGGCATCCATTATGCTAGAAGAAGACCACCTATGGTCTGACCACTAAGATAAGATTGTTCTCAAGAAAATTCAGCAAACGCCAGAACGTAAGCGAGCAAGACAAATGAAAAGATACAAAATATAAAGTTTAATCAGAAACCCGATTTCGTTGTTAGCACTTACGTAATTTCTCACGTAAATGTCAGCAACTCATCAGTGTGATCGTCATAGCAATATAATATGCAGAACTATACACGAGACGTGGGCATGAGATTGAACATGTATGTAGTTCTACTAATTACATTTGCGGTTATATTTCAAAAGTCTTCGTTATGGCGTGCCAAATACCGAAATTGCCCCAGAGCTAGGCAGAAATTTACAGAAAAAAGAAACAATAAATGCTCACCCACCTCGAAGAACAAAAAAACGACCTACCTTGACGACTTCGTTTTTGCCTTTTTTCTTTCAATTAACGGAGCCAAAAAGCTCATGTCCTTTCACTCTGGAAGTAACAAACCAACTAACGACGCACGCGCCAAAGTAAGCAAGCTACTTACCACACAGCCACTCCTATGTATATGTGTATATACTCCTATGTTTATTTATATATATATATATATATATATATATATATATGTTTTCATATAAATGCCTTATTTTATTTTTTCTGATGAAATTGTATCGAGGTTGACTTCGCCTTTCCTCTTTTCAGGGTCGATTAAATAAGTATCAGTTGAGCACCCGGGTTGACTTAGCCCTCCCCGCCCCGAACTTACTAGCCTTCTGCCAAAATTTGAATCCATTATTCTGTTTATAGTTTCAATTCTGGGCTGGTATTACGGAATGTAGGTACCTATTTCTCATTTTATGATGCGTATAGGCAAACAGGCGCGCAACTAAAATATTTCATTTCAAAGGTATTCTATCGTCTCGTAGAAATATATTTCCTTCACCCAATGTGAGCAAACGATCTACATTTATATCAAAATATCCAATGAACTCACTCCTGCTGCTGCTGCTTTTGACATAGCTATCTATCTATGTAACTATTTACTTATCTATCTATCTCTATATGGAAATATATATATATATATACATATATATATATATATACATATATATATATATATATATATATATATATATATATATATATATATATATATATATATATATATATATATATATATATATATATATGTGCATTATACGTACACACACACAAACACACACACACACACACATATTTATATATGATACACATATGCATACGTAGACACATGCATGCTGCATATACATACACGTGTGCGTGAGCGTGGGTGTGAGAGAGTGATAGAGTGGAGGAAGGATGGAGGGAGGGAGAAAAGATACTGTTTTCTGTTTTATATTTATATGTAAATTGTAACACACATACACATACACACATTCACACATACAAATATATGGATTCTTAAATACATGCATGATTATATACATTCGATGGCGCAAAGATCAGTACTCTCACATTAAAATGTATATACCAATTGATATATAGGCGTGCATTCGCACATCTCTCTCTCTCTCTCTCTCTCTCTTTACACATACCACACACACAAACACACACCACACACACGCATTGATTGAAGGGAAGTGTTCCCCTTTTCTTCTACCTCATTATGTCTGTATTTCTGTCTATCTATCTATCTATCTATCTATCTATCTATCTATCTATCTATCTATCTATCTATGCATACACATGTTTATGTATACGCATATATATACGCATATATTATATGCAGTTGGTCAAATATATTTGTTGGATGTGGTTACGAGTTAAGTAGTTTTCAACGCCGTCTAAACTCAGCAGGCGTAAAAACTAATATCTCACATGTCCAGTGGCAGTGAACTGGACGTAAGATTCAGCCATGAGTAGATTAGCGTTGGAAACACAAACATATCAAGGGAATTGACTGAAGGTGATGATATTAACCATAGGTATTGTATAGAACTTTCTTTGGCACAAATTTAATTACCCTACCGAAAGTATTGTTAAAATCCCCACCCTTCAACGACTGCAGTTGGGATAGTTTCAAACGAGAAAAGTAAAAGAAAAAATACAGAGAGAAAGATAATCAAAACAAAGAGACTTTGCTAACGCTATTGGCCTTGAAAGAGTACAATCTATATTCGCGATTGAATATACAATTTTCGTTTTCACAAAATCAATATTATGTACTCTCACAACCTCTTCACGAATTAGCTCAACATTGCAAATGTTAAACAATGTTTTCGGAGATTGAAGGCGACTTAATCAACTTAGTTTTACCTTTTCTTTTTTTATCTTTTCTTCTATGTTTTCAATCTCTTTTACGTATGATATAGTAGCGCTATTCAAAATCATTGAGCTTTTTTTTTTTTTTTGTTTTTTTATGTTCCGTGTTATTTTCAAGTCTCTTGATAACAAACCGATTTGAATGACAGCTTTGTTTTCTTGAAATTTCTAATAAACACTTTATATATACAGATACCATGTATTACTTAGCATATGTGTCGATAAATTACATATCACACAGAAATATATAAACATATATCATTTATTGCTATTGTACGTTTCATGTGGATTATATGAACAGATAAAATGATTTCACAATGCTGACAGTAGAAGACGTCTCTCATCGATAAATCAATTATGTAACAAACTATGCATAGGTTCAACTGGAGAAAAAAAGTAACAAAAGCAAACATTTAAAAAATATTTCAGTAAAACAATAAGCGCGTTGGATAACGGGAAACCTAAGGATGGCCGATTCTATTGTCTGCCACAGAGGCGACAAGAATATTTGGTTTCATTTAATTATCATCATCATCATCATCATTATCGCACACGCACATACAGACACACAGACAGACACACAGACAGACACACAGACAGACACACACGCGCATACATACATACATACATACATACATACATACATACATACATAAGTATTTTATAATTATATACATAATTATAACAAGGAAATGGCTGTAAACCTCTCCAAGAGAGCAAGAGAATAGAGGTGGGTGGGAGAAAGTAAGTGTGAGAAGAAGAGAAGAGAGGGGAGGAGGGTTAGATAAAGAGAAAGGAGAGTTGAGCCCATGTGGCACAAAGGAGCGAAGAGAGAAGATTAATCCCTGCTCACAGCGAAGACGGGAGTCCGGATGGCCCCCGTGCAAGGACAATCCGAACATACACAGGTGTTGTAGAGAGTGACCGGTAGAGCGGAAATGGCGCGAGACCGGGGTGTCGTTGCCGAGTCGGATGTCTCGGAAGTGTTCCGTGAACCGCTCAGCCAAACGGCGTCCCGTTTGCTCGATGTATAGAGAAGGGCAAGAGATGCAGTAGATGACATTGGTAGAAGAGACGGGAGACGGCGGGGCGTGGACGGGGAGGGAGAGCGGAAGCACGGTCCACGGATAGGGGTGAGGAGATATCGATGTAACATGAAGTGGTGAGCCATAAGTTGAAACTGAGTCATAGTCGGTACTGCAGAGCCTGCGTAGACGGCGTTTATATATACATATATATATCTATATATATATATATACACATCTATATGTATCTAATTTCAAGAAAAAAACACTATATATATATATATATATATATAAGAACGTATATATAGTATATATATACACATATAAGTAGGTGTATATATGCACATATATATGTACATATGTATGTGTGTGAGTGTTTATGTCTTGAATCTGTCCGTGTGATACCATACATATGTACATACACATATATTCATGCAGACACACAGACACACATACATAGAAATATATTTACCACATAACATCCCAGAACTAGACACCTCTAACTAAGTATCATCTGAGCCTAATTAGATTACCTGTGAAGAAAACTATACCTTAACAATGTAAGTGATGACCACAATCTAGGAATCCACAAAAGCTTTCCACTTTACAAGAACGAAAGTCAACTCAGAATAACGAAACTAAGATATAATTAATTCTTAATATGTGTACATATAACTGTTCATTCACCAGAAGCAATAAATTACACGAATCAATACAAATGTATGAAATATTCTTTGATAAACCATAACAACAATTTTCCAATTTTCACAACTCGTTTCTGACCATCTGAGCTTGCCTTTCTCCTGAAATATTATATCCACAATTTGAACAATGTTGTAATATGAAATGAAAGTTTGAAGAAAGCACTTATTTTCGAGCTCACACTTTCGATTTCATTTAAGGTTTTCATAGTAATATAGATACCTTAATCTTCAATCGAGCGTAGTCACTCAAATAATTTTGCTCATGAAATTGCGTTGTTGTTTAAATAATATTTTAAATCCTTTTTTCTATTTGGTTTGCAAAATTCTTTATGTGAATTCGTGTGTTACAGCATATTTTAATGTTTCTGGGGAGAGCCATTCTCTTTTAGTGAATTATTGTTTAACACACTCGCCGGTTCGATTTCCACTCATTTACTTATTTATTTTTTTTTCATAAAATTTTCTTTGCTTCTTGCATCCTTTTAAATAATCGTTGACTCTCAATTATTATATAAATTTCCATACCAGCCAAGAACTATTTGATTAATCTGTTTAAAAACAAAAAATGTATTTAATGACATAATTATCCAAAATATTGTTCACGCAAGTAATTTATTTTCTTATTTGTATTTCATTCTCATGCTAACTTTGAATAGATACCAATATATAGCAATTATTACAACACTCTGCGGTTTATTTTGACATCTATCAACATAGATTTTATATATATTTGCATGCTGTTCCATTTTATAAAGTTCAACAAATTATTGCGAATATACACAGTAATTCCAGTGCGATAGAGTGTTTGGCGAAATGCTGCATGGCAACCGTTTCTGTTTCATTGCGCTGTGATTTCAGAATCTCTTGAAACTGTATTTCTATCTATTACTCGAGAATTGACTGAATAATTGCAATTTCAGTTCTGTGTTCGATTGAGGTGATTATTCCCACCCTTCTAAATGCAATATCGACGCTTATATCACCAATTAATATCATCTGTGATATGTATATTTGATTGTTTTTAAATGCATAAATAGTTGAGTCAACAACTATTGAAAAGGTGGCAAAACGCAACGAAAATTTTAGAAAAAATAAATAAGCAAATGAGTGGAAATCGAACCGGTGAGTGTGTTAAGTAATAAGCTATTAAAAGAGAATGACTCTCCCTAGACACCACGAAATAATGTTTTGAAGTCATGCATCTAAGTACACAGTGAGTTTGTATGTTTGCGTTCATTTTGCATGAACACGTGCAGACGCATAAACATACACATGTACACAGAAAGATACACATAATTTTATATGCACGCATACATATACACATTTGAATAAATGCACACACTCAAACATAGAAACCTTCTCACATATATTCTTTTCTACTCGAAATTATCGGAGAAGGGGCCAGTTGATTAGATCGACCCAGTACGCGACCCCAAAAGGATGAAAGGCAACGTCTACCTCGGCGGAATTTGAACTCAGAACGTAACGGCAGACGAAATACCGCTAAGCATTCCATTCGGTGTGGTAACGTTTCTTATTTCTTTATTGCCCACAAGGGGTTAAACATATAGGGGACAAACAAGGACAGACAAAGGGATTAAGTCGATTACATCGACCCCTGTGCATAACTGATACTTATTTAATCGACCCCGAAAGGATGAAAGGCAAAGTCGACCTCGGCGGAATATGAACTCAGAACGTAGCTGCAGACCGCTAAGCATTTCGCCCAGCGTGCTAAAGTTTCCACCAGCTCGCTACCTTCCTTTCTCACATATATTAAAACAGGACAAAATTCAAAGAGGTTTATATTTGCATAAAAATCGCGAATAGCTCAGCTCTTTTGTTCAAAATCTTAATTTCTTCACTCAAAATTGACAATTTTTCGCTCAAAGAAAGCTATCGTTCCACTATCATGCGGAAAAATCTTATACATATTACATCACCAGACTTTACTTCGATATCCGATCTGGAGGAAGTCAAACCATAAACCGTAATATCGTGGGTACGGTCTGTTACCTTCTGACAAATCGTTGAAAAACACAACGGAAAACTAAAATAACTTTGTATCATTCCGTAGTAAATCTAAATTAAAATCCACTTATGTACATAATTGTCAGAAACAAATTATAACTGAGCGAAAGTAGTACATAGTTTTCCAAATAAGTATCTCAGGAAGAAACTGTACAATATATATATTGCATATTGTATATATTACAGATGTTTCGAATCTATATCATGAAATGAAAATCCTAACGTTATGCCATTCTAATGTTATAAAATTAAAAAAAAATAAATGATCCTAACGTAAAATTCTATAAAAATATAGAACAGAAATTATAAACCAAGCTGTCCGGTATTGGGCGTACTATAATCGTAAAAACATGTGATAAACACGCGAGGTGAGGAGAAACTTAATAATACTGTTGCAGCAATATAATGCAAAATAGCAACAATATATTTCAGAAAAGAAAGATAGCGTGGACTAGGTAGAGGTCAGTGACTATGAACAGTCTTTATCGCTAATTCAAATAACTGTTCATTTATCTTTGATCATGACTGTCTAATATCTGAAATAAATATTACTTCTCTTTTGTGCGCAAACATTCAATATAATAATAATCAAATGTTAACATGTCAATGACCCAGCAAGGCTACAAATTGATTTTATGAAAACAACAAAACAACATAACTTTACTAATAACTTCATAGGTAGTGTTTCCAAATGAAGAAAGGTGTCTGTTCTCAGTCACTCACCCTGCTAAACACTATTTAAACACATTTGCCATACTATACAAAATAATAAAAAAAGGACGAACACTGTTAAATGCACCGCAATAAAATAATGTAATGTATTTATCTCAATACGAACCTTGAAATAACTCTGCATCTAATCAGTCATTCCTAAACGCGTATCACGATTCTGCTTTTGAAGGTAAATGTGCAATAAAAGTTTATGGTGGCTCTGGTTATCTGATTATCAATATCTTTGAAGTGAAGGTGGTAGATCCAGTGGTAATTATGTTTCAAGGTGATGTGTAACTCTTCCCGTGTACAGGGTCATGCCGGAAATCCAGTCTGTCAGAAAACGTCGTAAATATAATTACCACACTTTTTTTTCAGGATTTAAAAAATTTTATTTCTCGCTGTTTTAGATGCAGACAAAATGCAGTAGTACAATGAATAAAACCGTCATGAATGTTCAAACAAGAAGCCTCCAAGTTGCACCACAGGATCTCACTGCTAAACCGAAATATCTCAGGTTGCCCTGGGATGTCAGGCTCTTGGTTGCCGAGGGGGCCTAGAGAAGCCTGGCACGGTATTTGGTGACGAAAAAGCTGTCTATTGAGAGGTACAAAACATGAACGTGGTAAGATTGCCACTTCACCATAGCTATTTACAAGCAGCGATCTCCAAGGCTGCAAAAATTAATCCACTGGGCACTTCATATCACCCGAATATCAATTTATATATGTATATATATATATATATATATATATATATATATATATATATATATATATATACATATATATATATATATATATATACATATATATATATATATACATATATATATATATATATATATACATATATATATATATATATATATATACATATATATATATAGAGATATATGTATGTATGTATGTATGTATGTATGTACGTATGTACGTATGTGTATATGTGTGTGTGTGTTTATATATACATGTACACACACATATTAACTCTTACTAGAAATGTTGAATGCTTTTTTTCTCTCATTTGACCACTCACTCGTACACACATACATACACACACAGACATAACAACATACCATATATATATATATATATACATATATATATATATATATATATATATATATATATAAACACTCGCACACACATATATATGTATATATATATATATATCTGTATATAAATATGTGTGCATGTGTGTGTGTGTGTGTGTGTGTGCGTGCGTGTGTGTACTGAAATACTGCCCAATACAGAGGCTAAACGACTGAGATAAAATATTCTTAACATTTAAATAGCAAGCAAATAGTCGGTTCCTCCAATACGTTTGCTATGGCTCTTTTCAATTGCTATGAACGTATGAACTGAAATAATGTCTTCAGTATTTCATTTTATTGGTTTCCTTTCGGTCTTAAAACGTTAATAATCCAGTAGAAAATTCACGCCAGAGCAAACAGGAAAACCACAAAATACGATTCAGACAATAAGTCAACTGTTGTTAATGCTTTCACAGATATTTCATGTGAATAATCGCACTGCATTTCTCTTGAGCAGTTTATGAGTTAGAGGGGAATATTTCGAATTGTCACCGTTTATAGGGTCGATTAATGTCGTTCATTGTTTCATTATTCAAGCTCAGTTTTCAATGATGCCAAATGTCTGTAATGTGTCTGAATATATATATATATATATATATATATATATATATATAACAATTTGAAAAACCTACACGACTAGGTGAAAAGCGCTTCATTTAATATGTGACATTATTAAAAAAATCTGTAGATGTACAAACATCCAGGTTTCTGAGTACCTTAATTTTTTTCTATCTATATATATATATATATATATATATATATATATATACGTATGTGCATTTATACATAATCACCTCAAAAGTTACAAAGGTGACTCAAATGCTGAAAGTTTCGCGCGTAGCTCTTGGGTTAATTTTGCAAGTTTTCTTGCCAATTTAAAAGTTATAGAAACGTATATTTTTCTATTATTCTAGATTTCTCTACAAAATTTTTCTTTCTCTCTCTGTATATATATATCTCTTTCCTCTCTCTCTCTCCCCCCCCCTCGTTCTTCCTCTGTACTACTACGTATCTCGCCTTACCCCTCTTGTGCTTCCTCTGTACTACTACGTATCTCGCCTTACCCCTCTTGTTCTTCCTCTGTTACTACTACGTATCTCCTTTTTCCCCCTCGTATTTCCTCTTTTTTCTTTTTTCCTCTCGTTGCTCACCATTCTTCTACTTCCTCCCTCTCTTCCCTTTACACCGGCATGGTCACATGCTTCCGGTCAATAATCCTTTCCTTCCTTGGCTTTCGCTAAGTACCACACGCAACCACTTTGTCTCTCTCGGTTCCGTGCCTCATCGCGTTCATACACACATAATTTTTCTCGTCTGGCCGTAAAGCCTTCTGTTTGTTTTCCTGTCTTGTTTTTTGTCCGCCACTACATTCCTCCATGGCTAGATTAAATTTGCGTATACAGATTTAATCTGCGATCCATGGGACGAGCCGTTTTAACGTTGCGTCCTGCCCGAAGCTCGTCGAAACGCCGGTGTTAAAACGTGGGTAGCTGAAGAAGTAGAATGTTCTCTATGTGGCTCGTGTGTTCTCGTCTACGTTTGTTTGCAATGTCCTGTACCCAGATATGCACCTATACATACAGGTGGATGTCGGTATGCACATACCTGTACGTATATATGCATATACTCATTTACTTTTGTTTTTACATGATTGAACGCAGCGTCTCACAAAAATTGTAAGTAGTTCGTAAACTTATCCTCCAACGCTACTCTATCTCTTTCTCTTTCCTTCTCCCCCCCCTCGTTCTTCCTCTGTACTACTACGTATCTCGCCTTACCCCTCTTGTGCTTCCTCTGTACTACTACGTATCTCGCCTTACCCCTCTTGTTCTTCCTCTGTTACTACTACGTATCTCCTTTTTCCCCCTCGTATTTCCTCTTTTTCTTTTTTCCTCTCGTTGCTCACCATTCTTCTACTTCCTCCCTCTCTTTCTCCCTCTACCACTCTCTCTCTTCCCTTTACACCGGCATGGTCACATGCTTCCGGTCAATAATCCTTTCCTTCCTTGGCTTTCGCTAAGTACCACACGCCACCACTTTGTCTCTCTCGGTTCCGTGCCTCATCGCGTTCATACACACATAATTTTTCTCGTCTGGCCGTAAAGCCTTCTGTTTGTTTTCCTGTCTTGTTTTTTGTCCGCCACTACATTCCTCCATGGCTAGATTAAATTTGCGTATACAGATTTAATCTGCGATCCATGGGACGAGCCGTTTTAACGTTGCGTCCTGCCCGAAGCTCGTCGAAACGCCGGTGTTAAAACGTGGGTAGCTGAAGAAGTAGAATGTTCTCTATGTGGCTCGTGTGTTCTCGTCTACGTTTGTTTGCAATGTCCTGTACCCAGATATGCACCTATACATACAGGTGGATGTCGGTATGCACATACCTGTACGTATATATGCATATACTCATTTACTTTTGTATATATATATATATATATATATATATATATATATATATATATATATATATATATATATATATATATATATATATATATATATATATATATATATATATATATATACAGACACACATATATGTGTGTGTGTTTTCTGTATGTGTGTGTGTGTGTGTGTGTATAATCAGTTCTAAATACTCGACATAAAAATGTGGTTCGAACGCTAGAATCTGCGGACTTTCGCCGAGAAAATTTCTTTTAAAGACGTATTTTGTTAGCAAACACAATATACTGCAGGGTTAAGCGAAACGGATCCCTCCACAATTAACCACGAAAACGGCACATACGTATTTTACTATCTTTGGTGTTTTTCAGTGCCGTTGACTCTCCTCACTTCCGAAATGAAGTAGACATAACTTGTCTGAAAAGTTCATAAACAACTCGCTAACTATCGACGGCGTTGCATAAGTAGAATAAATTCACATTATAATATAAACATTAACAATACCACATACATAAAATGTACGTATTGTATAAACGCCCGAAGCTACGATTGTTCGCCCACGAAAACATCACGTTACAATGGGTAGAGTGTTAAAATAAACGCAATATATTTCAGAGTTAAGCGAAACGAAATCGGACGAGATGAGATCAGCCGCAAATACACGAAAATAAGTATCGGTCGCATACATACACACTCCTATATATGTATATATTTTTATATATTTAAAATTATTCAAATATACAGATCACAGCCGATATTAATTGGCAGTATAAGCATCGGTTTTGCATTTAGGAGGATGGGAATAATCACCTGAACCGAACACAGAATAATCACCTCAACCGAACACAGAAATGAAATTGCAATTATTCAATCGATTCTCGAGTAATAGATAGAAATATAGTTTCAACAGATTCTGAAATCACAGCGTAATGAAACAAAAATAGAAGCCATGCAGCATTTCACCAAATTCTCTATCGCACTGGAATCGCTGTGTATATTCGCAATAATTTGTTCAACTTTATAAAATAGAACGGCATGCAAATATATACAAAATCCATGTTGATAGATGTCAAAATAAACCGCAGAGTGTTATAATAATTGATATATGTTGCTTGCTATTCAAAATTAGCATGAGGATATAATACAAATAAGAAAATAAATTACTTACGTAAACAATATTTTGGATAACTATGTCATTCAATGCAATTTTTTTGAAACAAATTAATTAAATATTTATTTGTTTTGTATCAAAATTTATATAATGAAGTAATATATATATATATATATATATATATATATATATATATATATATATATATATATATATATAAAAGAAAATATTAAAATCTCTTTTCTGATAATAAATATTAGAATTAAATACAAAACATAAATAATATAAAGCAGATTATGTGTAATAAAATCAACGAATTCAGTTAGATCTTGCAGCTTCATGTAAAAGTGACTTTTGCTAATTTAGAGTACACTACAAACCATTATTTTAGAGAAAGCTGAATATAGGAATATTCATAAATGAAAATATGTATGTATGCGTGTGTGACTATCTGTATAAACCTTCGCCTACGTTCTTGTATATATATATATATATATATATATATATATATATACATACATACACATAAATAATTAATTCTCAAACGCAGAATGATGCTAACAAAACAGCATGAACAGGATAAAATATCCATGTTTTTGCAGAAGAAAACTTGCCAGCGGACAGGCATAAGACTCGAACTAACATCCCTCTGATTACCGGTTGTAGTGCTTTACCATTTAGCTCAACTGCTCTCTGACAAACTAATCTGCAATTTTTGAGCTTATAATAAATCCAGCTTTATAAGACGCTGATATTAAATTCAAATTACGATGAAAGTAAACCAAGTTTGTCTTTTTAGCAGCGTTGAGTTGTATTGAAAGATACAGAAAAAAATAATTTTCAAACGCAGAATAACGCTAACAGAATAGCAAGAAGAGAATAAAATATCTAAGTTTTTGCAAGAAAAATTTCCAGCGGTCAGCAAAGAGACTCGAATTCACTATGGTAAAGCACTATAACGGTAATCACGGGGATCACCATGATTGATCGCTAACCACTACACACATTTCTTTCTCTGCTTGTTTCTCACCTTGTTTATTTCTGTGTTCCTTTCTGTGAAAGAGCGTAGGCTCGAAACGTTAAAGACATTTTCAATTCCCGAGCCTTATACTAATCTGTTTGTTTTCTGCACCACCTGCCTTCGTCTTTTGTTTTTTCGTGAATTCTCCCTATATATATATACATATATGTATGTATATATATATATATATATATATATATATATATATATATATATATGTTTATATGTTTGTGTGTGTGTGTGTGTGTGTGTGTGTGTGTGTGTGTGTGCAGGCGCAGGCCAAGATTTGTGGTAAGAACTGTGGTTCCCAAGTATATAAACTTAGTCTCATGGTTCGGTCTCATTGCAAGGCATCTTGGGATGGCGTCTGCTATAACTGCTTCATATCGACCAGAGCCTTGTGAGAGGATTGGTCGATGGAAACTGAATGTATCTTCTAGTATATATATATATATATATTTATAGTCAACTCAAATAAACAAGGATTTCGAATAAAACACTAAAATAAGCGAACGTTAGGACGTGCAACAAAAAAAAATGTATTAGCTTGACGCTGAGTGAAAGGAGAGGGTTTGACGTTTCGAGCATAAACCCAGTCCATAAACCCACTTGTACTAAACAATGAATTAATACCTCCACCTTAGAGAAGGTGGAGGTATTGTTTTCAGTCATGTTTCTTTGTTTGTCCTTGGAAAAGATATCTCAAGAACCGCTGGATGAATTCGAATGAAACTTTCAGGGCTGTTTGGCCACGTAATTGGCACGCAGTGATTATATTTTCTGATCGATCCGGTACCGGACAAGAATTCTGGATTATTTTTCCTGTTTTTTTTTTTATTTAGTTTTTGAGGGCGGTCGAGTTCATTTTTAGTATTCTCGTTTGTGTGAGCAAATTTATTTAAGATATTCTCATTTCAAAAATCATCTCTGTCTAATCGTTCAGAGGACGTTGGGTTGCCCTGGCGGAGGTTGGGCTCTCTGAGTGCTGTTGTTATTCGCAAAAAGCAGCTCCGACCTCCTAAACCTACTCACACACACACACACACACACAGGTACACATACACAGAGGTACACACAAACGGAGGCACACACGCACAAAGGCACACACGCACAAAGGCACACACAGACACACACAGACACACATGCACACACACACACATGCACACACACACACACTTATATATTGGAAAATATGTATCCACATTTATCGTGCGCTGACGTAGTTTTATTACTTTATAACAACAGTTTAAGAATATATAAGTTTCAGTTTCTCTTATTAACTTTGTTCCGTAAAGAGAAAGTTACGTTATATAAAGTAGAACTTCAGAAATTTTTATTGTAATTGGGAAATCGGATCTCTTCGTGTCTGGAAATCTTTGAATTTTATATGGTAGAATTTTATATATTGAATAATTTTGCCGCCTACATTCGATTACCGATTTATTTCCTTCAGAATATTCCAGTAAGATGAAACCAATTACGTCTACAATATTCTATGTATATTATATAATAAAGAAAATTTTTATTCTCTACCTCATTGTATCCAGACATCTTTTAATATATTACACTACATTGGTAATATAATAAATAATAAAAACAACAGAAACGTCTTACAGACGCAGTTTCATGTTTTATGTTTATCGGTATATTTATACGCCTGTGGCTAAACTATGCGTTCTTTAAATTTAAATTCATTCTATACATTTGTATCCAATAGATTTCTTTTACGTATCCTTATATGTATAAAAACTTTTGGGTCATACGTTTGCGTGAATCGGGTGTTTATGCAATTTTTGTTATAAAGAAGGCGTTTGAAGAATCTATAAATTTGGGATACACTGATTACATACTTTCCGTAAAAAGTAT
Organism: Octopus bimaculoides; assembly: GCF_046866305.1. Classification (NCBI taxonomy): domain Eukaryota; kingdom Metazoa; phylum Mollusca; class Cephalopoda; order Octopoda; family Octopodidae; genus Octopus; species Octopus bimaculoides. The sequence goes on along the minus strand of NC_142930.1, from coordinate 120,376,800 downwards.
GTTATTTGGAAAATGCGCTTCAAAACTTCTTGCGTATATTTGCAATCTGGGATCTTGTATGCATCTGATAATGTCTGGATTTGACATTGAAGAATTTTCGTATATTCAAGAAGCTTGTTTAACTTCCATTACTAATTTATTTCCTGCTGAAAATTGTAGAATGATAAAACCAATTTGGTGCAGGATACGTTTTTCCAAAAAGAACACACACACGCACACATAGGCGCGTAGGCACATGCACATGGGTACGTACACACACACACACACACACACACGTATGCAAATACACACACACACACACACGTATGCAAATACACACACACAAGCACATGTGAAAATATATATGTATCATGTCCTTAAGTATTCACATATCTATCTATCTATCTATATATGTATGTATGTATATATGTATTTATGTATATGTGTGTATATGTATATATATGTGTGTCGTAGGTGTATATATATATATATATATATATATATATATATATATGTATATATGTGTGTATGTGCGCGTGTGTGTGTGTGTGTATGCATATACATGGGATGGACAAAATAATGGAAACATCTAGCATCACAGCATCATAATTTTGAAATATCTATAAAATCGTCAAAAGTTTCTTTATTTTTATGTTTTTTTAATTTATTATTAGTGTTACTTAATATTTTTTGCTGAAATTACTGTTTCCTTTCAGATATCATCAGAAAAAGGTAATTAAAACTCATTAAAGTGACAGATCTTTCGGACTTTCAAAGAGCTCAAATTGTTGGTGCTCGTACAGCATGCGCTAGCGAAACAAAAAAACAGCCGAAATGCTTGGTGTATCAAGAAAAACTGTCTCGAAAGTAATGTGACAGCCTTTGAGAAAGAGGGAAAAACCTCCTCGTTGAAACAAAACTCCGGAAGAAAGCCAAAACTTTCAGATAGGGAACGTCTGACTCTAATGCGAATTGTTAGAAAGGATCACAAAAGTAGAGCTACCAAATTTACTGCAGAGCTTCATGACCACCTCGAGAACCCAGTTTCCATAAAAACTATTCCCCGGGAGATGCACAAACCTGGATTTCACTGGAGGGCTGCAATCAGAAAATCCCTACTTTCAAAAACAAACATTACAAAGATTAGATTGGAGTAAAATCCTTCAGATTTGGTAACTTATTTCCGACCACCGGCCGAGTATACGTATGGAGACAGCCAAAAGAAGCATTTGACCCAGACTGCCTTCTTCCAACTGCTAAACATGGAGGAAAATCTCTGATGACCTGGGGTAGGGGGCAGGGCTATATCTTGGAAATCCGCCGGCCCAATGGTTTCCTTTCATGGCAGAATTAATAGTCAAGATTATTCAAGCACTTTATCTGATCGAATACATCCTGTGGTTGAGAAACTGATTCCGGAGGGAAACGCAATCTTTTAGGATGATAATGCACCAGCTCACATAGGTAAAGTTTTTACTGAATGGCACGAGGAACATTCTAGTAAAGTTGAACATCTTATCTGGCCACCAGTCGTCAGATCTTAATATTATCGAACATTTATGGTGCATTTTAGAAAAGCAAGGAGTTGATATCCTCCACCATCATCACTACACGAACTACAGACTGTTTTAACTGAAGAATGGACAAAAATTCCTTTGGAAATAATTCAAACTTTGTACGAGTCCATACCTCATAGAATTGAATCTGTAATTACTGCCAAAGGTGGTCCTATCCCATATTAAAATAAATTTGCTTGAAATTTTAAGGTGTTTCCATTATTTTGTCCAACCCCTGTATATGTATATGTATGCATATATATGTATATGTACACACACACGTGTGTATATGTATATATATATATATATACACACACACACACACACACACACACACACACATACATATATATATGTATATACTCAAATGCATGTACTTATGTGCTATATATGGCTGTACATGTATATGTCCCTTAAAGTATTATATAACTAAGAGATAGCTATAGCTTCTGCGTTTTACTTTGAGGCCAGTTTGATCCAGTACATACATGTTCAAATACAGTTCACATCTGACCATCCGATCATGTAATATTGAGACATTTTATATCCAGCTGTTCACAAACATATGATACGTTTCAGAACCCGGCGCATTTCGAAGGCTACAGCGTAGCTACTGACGTATATATAAACTATAAACATAACAAAATCATGAAAAACCGATGTTATGCATCGCTATTGCTTATCTTTTCTTTTTGTAAACCGTGATGGAGGTTATTTGACATCCTGTATATCATTATTGCATATCTATATAGGAGTCTTTGCGAAAGGGCATTCTGTAATTTGAGGGAATTTGGATGCAAATTCGCCCTGTGGTAAACTTTTGTGTCGTATAATACTCACATGCTTTATATGTAATATTGTCCCATGTTGACAAGACATCTGAGAGACTCACTTCTTTGTTCCCTCACTACAAGCACCACATTTTAAACCTGTTTTGGGGTTGTGTATATCCCCTTAACTTTCCGGGTCGGTGAAGGAGTTAGAATAAATTACTAAGATAAAGGTTATTCGACTATACCCCTCAAAGTTGTGTCCGTACATGGCTGTAATCCAATGACTGAAATAAGAAAAAGATAAAAAACTAAAAGATGATACAATTCCTGCCATTATTTTCCCAGTGTCTCTTTGTTTTAGCTGTACGTACGCAACATTGCATAATTGCTTTATACCTAATATGTTCATTTTATTGAGCTCTCTACTAATCGCTTGTCATTGTAGAAATATTTAAATGATCACAGCAATGTATTTCTTTACACGCACAAACATACACATACATAAACACACACACACACATACATACATACATACATACATACACACATACATACATACGTACATACATACATACATACATGTATGCATACATACATACATACATACATACATGTATGCATACATACATACATACATACATACATGTATGCATACATACATACATACATACATACATGTATGCATACATACATATATCAGTGTACAGTGAGTTAATTAAATATGCTCAATCACGACGTAATTACAACTCAGCAGCTGAAGATACTCACTTAAAGCTAGTGTATTAGTTACTCACTATCTCTCCATCCATGAATCCAATTATACTCCTGTTAAACCTTAAAACAGAGAAATAAACGACAACTCGAATTATGGTATTCAAATACTTAAACTCGTTGACCTCATATAGCATACATGAGACATGTCATTAGTTATTTTACTAATTGGTTTTCAGAAGATTTGTAATTACTAAGCATTACAGGTAAGTGAGAATGCATTTAAATACTTATCTACCAGTTTAATGCTAATTCCGTCTACACAAATCCATGCGTCCTTCATTCCCTGTTGTTATTTGCATAAATAGAGATGACAATTTAATCACATATGTACGTTCAAATGCAGAAACCCATGTTTCCCGATAGAAATATGTTTGAGTGTCAATATGTATGTATTTTCGTCTGTGTCAGTGAAGGAGTGAAGGTATAACTCTGTGTGTGTGTGTGTGTGTGTGTGTGTGTGTGTGTGTGTGTATGTGTGTGTGTGTTTGTGTGTTTGTGATTATATGTGTGTACGCGTGCTTTTGGTGTATTTTAAAATCAATACTTACCCATATACTCGTTAATAAACGTTTGTACATTTGTGTTAAAGCAGGCAGATTCCCTACATGTCATGTAATGCTGCAATACACACCCTAATTTATAGGCCCTCAAATATTTGTTTAGAAATGGTGGATGGTACCGAGATACTGTCAGATAATGAGCAACAGTTCTAGTGCATGAATACATACATACAAACATATATATATATATATATGTGTGTGTGTGTGAGTGTATGTATATATATATATATATTATAAGGTTTTCAACTTTTGAATTTTCATATTCAAAAGAGACAGAGACTTCAAACTCGATATATCGATTTATTCACCACTCTATGTTAACATTTCTGTGCCAAACTTATCCAGTGACTGGTCCATTGGATTTTGACATTTGGCACTTCTGAGAGAGTTAGGGGTTGGGGTTCAAACCACTAAGGGATAGTATCTATCCAATATACTGCTGGGAGGGTACCCAATTATTGCTACACTATGCTATACTAAGTGCAATCAATGGGGGCGGGTAAAAGTGGAGGTTTTACCCCAAATTTGTATAACAATTAGAAAATGGAGGATAATATGCTGAAACCAACTACTTGCAGACGGTGTTTCCCGTTGAATTCATTAATTTAATTCATAGCAAAAGTGACAAAAAAGGGAGAAAAAGAAAGAAAGAACCAAAGCACATGTGTCTATAGCAGACTATGTTATTTTGCCAACCTGGTTTACATATAGAATTACAAAGTACATAAGGAGTTAGAGGATGAGCAGAAGTTTAATCTTATAGCTGTTTCGGCCTAGTTTTAGCAAGCCCCATTCTATCCGAATATTCCTTTCCGGAGTGATTATCGGATGACATTTTGAAATGGGGTTACATACCCGAACCGTTAGGCCTCTTCAGAGATTCACAAAGGGTTACATACAAATGTAGAGCAAGAGGTAAAAACAGAGGTGTGGTAGAGACCAGAAGAAAAACAACAGCAAAAATAAGATAGAAATAAAAATAAAAAATAGAATCAAAATCAAAATAAAAATAAAAATAAGGGTACAGCAGGAAAAAAATAATAATAAAAAAGAATACATAAATGAAAAATGAAGGTATAGCATGTGGGACATGCAAAAATATAAAAAAGATATATGTCAAAAAACCCTTAAAAATACAAGGCATATAAAGAGCCTACAAACATTATAAATAGGTAGCTATAGACACTCCCAATGCATATATATATGTGTGGGTTCGTGTGCACAACCTTATTCGGATGTCCCCTTACTTCCATGTGTGCATATACAAGTTTTTATAAGCAAACATTCCACCACATACGTTGTTTGTGGCATCAGCGCTATTAGCCGTATCTAGAAAACTGTAATTGTTTATTAGAAAGGAAGTTTTGTTGAGTGTGTGTGTGTGTGTGTCATTTCTATATATATTGGAAGGTTCTATGTAGAAGGTCATTTCATACAAGTTATTAATGTTCCAGTAGCAATAACAGTGATGGTGACGATGATGGTGACAACAACAACAACAACAACAACAATAATATGCCAAACTTTCAAACTTAGCGGTGTAGGATATCCTGTTGCTTCTTCCAACGGCTCTACCATTCTGCTGCTAGTGGGGGAAGGTTAATTACTACCGTTAACTTTCCTCCTTCCAATTGGGCAACTATTGTTTTAAACTGCCTACGCTTAGCTACGGTTGGATAGCCACTGGCCGGTCAAGATGCTAGCGTGCCTGCGCACTTCCCCCCCCCCACACACACACACGCGTGCTATGTATATCTCCCCGTACTCACGCTCATGCGTGCGTGTATGTATATACACATGTATGCGCGCAGCCACACATCTCTTAATTCAACTATATACTCACGGTGAGGGGGTAAAGTTCCCAATGTAATGGCAATAGAGTTAAATTGGTAGACTTTCAAGAAGACTACAAGCCGATAACCACAACAGTAACAATGAGGGTAAATACATTCTCATCTATACATATCCATATATACACCCTTATACCCATTATGTCCCCTCACATATACCCATACTTATTCATACATAGACAACTGTGTGGCCAACTATCATTACATCCGTATGTACACAACTACATACCTACCTACATACTCACCTATACATATAAACATACCTAAATACACACACACACACACACCAATAGATGTGCACACACACACATACTTATACATGTATACACACACACATATACATATACCTACACTTACACAAACACATATATACACACACATATATATATATATATACATACATATATACTACATCCATATAGATATCCACATCCACACACGCACATGCACGTACATACATCCACGTATGCACTCACAGGCAAATAGATATGCATGTGTATACACAGAGGAGGAGTATCTCTAGTAATAAAAGACTAACAACAACAAGAACAATACCAACGACAACACATACATACACACATAGCTATACTCATAGCCACTTCTACTAGTTTTGATAAAGGGGCCGTGTCTGCAGTGCTGCCCATTTTCTAGTGTATGTCTCCCTGCCTATATGTTAATATCAAGCTATGTTTACCTCCTAATTTCTGTAGCTATATATATACACACAGCCACACACACATATATACACACACATATATACACACACATATATACACACACACACACATACACAAATATACATACATATATATATATATATATATATATATATATATATATATATATATATATATATATATATATATACATACACATCTATGTACCCACACAAATATTCACTTAAGTATCGGGTGTTAGCCAGCCCAATGTCAGCTATATTTGCATTGGGAGTGTCTATAGCTACCTATTTATAATGTTTGTAGGCTCTTTATGTGCCTTGTATTTTTAAGGGTTTTTTAACATATATCTTTTTTATATTTTTGCATGTCCCACATGCTATACCTTCATTTTTCATTTATGTATTCTTTATTATTATTTTTTTTTTCCTGCTGTACCCTTATTTTTGTTTTGATTTTGATTTTGATTCTATTTTATATTTTTATTTCTATCTTATTTTTACTGTTGTTTTTTCTTCTGGTCTCTACCACACCTCTGTTTTTACCTCTTGCTCTACATTTGTATGTAACCCTTTGTGAATCTCTGAAGAGGCCTAGCGGTTCAGGCATGTAACCCCATTTCAAAATGTCATCCGATAATCACTCTGGAAAGGAATATTCGGATAGAATGAGGCTTGCTAAAACTAGGCCGAAGCAGCTGTAAGATTAAACTTCTGTTCATCCTCTAACTCCTTATGTACTTTGTAATTCTATATGTAAATCAGGTTGGCAAAATAACATAGTCTGCCATAGACACATGTGCTTTGGTTCTTTCTTTCTTTTTCTCCCTTTTTTGTCACCTTTGCTATGAATTAAATTAATGAATTCAACGCGATACACCGTCTGCAAGTAGTTGGTTTCAGCATATTATCCTCCATTTTCTAATTGTTACATATATATATATATATATATATATATATATATATATATATGTGTATGTGTGCGTGTGCGTGTGTATGTGTGTGTGTGTGTGTGTGTGTGTGTGCGTGTGTGTGTGTGTGTGTGTGTGTGTGTGTGTGTGTGTGTGTGTGTGTGTGTGTATATATATATATATATGTATATATATGTATATATATGATTTGGTAATGAGTATTTTCTTGTGCCCTTGAAACTTGCAGCGAAAAACGCCAAGTTGTCAAATCAATTTGTGATGAGAACAATGTATACCGAAACGCACATACATACATACATACATAAACATACGCGCACACACATATTTATATATATGTATGCATGCTCACACATCTTTATATGTGAGCCTGCGTGTCTGTATGCTTCCAGTGTGTTATACATTATTATAAGATGGAAAATGGTTGTAAATTGATTTAACCTGTTGCAGTCGTATGTTATCAGAAAGGTTCAAGCAAACAATAAGGAAATCCTCCTTATTATATCCATATTATTCACAGCATAGAGGCCATATGCATTTTCAAACAAAGGCTAACATTAATGTAATTCTTATTCTGATGGCACATCTGTGCGTTACAAAATAATTAGTACGTTTTCATGCACAGATACGTGTATATACATCCTTGTTAATAATAAATTTCTCTTACGCCATTATATTTTACTCTGCTTTCGTAAGCAAGTTGCCTGCCAACAGGAAACTTATGAATAATATATATGTAGTGAGAAAATGCTTTGTGTACGTCAATTCAATTTTACTTTGAATAAAATGGATGAAATAACCATATCATTTATTTATTTTAAATTGCGATAAAATTTTAGACAATGAAGATTTAATGATATTTTTGCATAGAGTGAGGCATGTGCTGTGAGAATTACAAACAAGACATGAGAAAAATCAGCAAATTCACTAAATATAGCCCTGGTTCAATGTACTGACTGTTGCTAGAAAATATCAACTACGAAGCACGTTTCCTTTACCTTTCAATAAACAATAGTGATTTTTCTGCTATCCCAATAAGTCATAATATCAATAATAAAAACATGACCTGATTCTATTTCCTTTTGATCAGTATTATTAAAAGTCAATTCGTTAACTAATAGTTCAATTTATCGTCTTGTCACTCAAGAAATCTGTTAGGGTTTTCAGAGTTCTCGTCTTCATGCGCGACCTCATCAGTGACATACACTCTCTACGCAAGGATGTTCCAGCTCTATAAAACTGATGGACTGATTGAACGAGTAATCAATCGGACAACAAATTTGTTGATTGATTCAATGAACAGAGAATAAAAAAGAAGTAAAATCGAAGCAGTGCGTGTTTTTATTATTTGTTTCAATACACGAGTTCAAATCAAGGATCTTGCAAACCAAGTACAAAAACCATTTCTTGTTACTCAATGTGCTGTGGCCATGTTTTGGCATCAACCTGGAGGTTTATGGCAGAGCAAATCGACATCCAAACTTATATTTTAAGCCTGATAATTTTGGTTATGTTTGAAATATATTTTTGGTCGTAAATGAAGGTCTGTTTGCGTTGCAATACTCAAGTTTATATGGGTAGATAGTACCACAGCGTACAAGATGTTTTGCACGTCATTTTACTTACCGAGCTCAATTTCTGTAGAAGAATTCAAGCAGTATCTTATTAATATTTTAGGAATGATATTAGTATTCTAGGAGCACAAGTACCATAGACTCTAATAAAGGAAAATTACTTGGAATTGTTTGTATGCTAAAGCTAATATTTGTTGATGAAAAAATGCAGGAAAGATTTATTTTGTTCTTCCGAAAATAATGACCGATTTCAGAGACATAATTTTATTCTGGAAAAATTAACAATAAAAAAGTTTTGATTAGTCAAAGTATGAGCCGTGAACATCTATGCATCACTGCCATCAATCAATGAGATTATTTATACCTTGTTGATAGAAACCTATTGGCTTTGATACTAAAAAATCTTTGAAAGCTGATTCTACCTCTGGTTTGAACCTGAAAGTTTTATCGCTTAAACGTGTTTAAATGCTTTAAAAAATGATAGTCAGTGGACGAAAGATCAGGAGCATATGGAGGATGTGGTAATGTCTCGTATCCCAAGTCTGTGAGTTTCTGCAGCGTCATTCTTTCAACATGTGGCTTTGCATTATCGTGGGGCAGAACTGGGCCACGCCAATTCACCGATGAAGGTCCCATTTTTGGCAAGTGGGCATGCACTCCTGCGAGTTGATTGCAGTGAACCTGTCCTATAATGCTCTGATTGGCTTCCAGAAAGCTGTAATGGACAACACCAATTACAGACCACCAGACAGTCAGCATAATCTTCTGCTGATGCAACTTTGGCTTTGGAAAATGTTTGTGGATATTCATCACGATCAAGCCATTGACCTGATCGTTTGCGGCTATCATAAAGGATCCGGTTTTCGTCACAGATGGCTATTCGGTCGAGAAACGGATTATTGGTGTTTCGCAGAAAGGGCATCGAGCACATTTCACAACGCAGAGCCTTTTGATTTTCATTGAGCTCATGCGGTACCCATTTATCGAGATTTTTCAGCTTATCAATCTTCTGTAGATTGCGTGAGACCGTTGCAATACCGACACCAAGTGCCTGAAACATTTCTCTGACACTTTGACGTGAGTTTTGTTCAACAATTGCTTTCAACTGTTCACTGTCAAGACTGCATGACCGTCCTCTACCTTTTTCATCTTCAATAATCTCGTCATCACTACCGAATTTCTGAATCCACCTTCGTACTGTGCGATCACTTGTGGACCCCTCTTCCCATGCTCTGTTGATATAGGCAGCAGTTCGTGAGGCATTTTATCCAAGCTTGACTCATGCAAGGAAAGTAAGCGTAAGTCCTTGTTTGTCATGTTCAGAATTAAGGGCGCTTATACTTCAAGAATGTTTTCTGTCTGACATAAGTAGGAAATTATTAAAGAGCATACATCAATTATTAGGTATGTCGAAATTCACTTAAAATATACTTAAAGTACTATGACAAAATTGCGTTTCAAAACACAACACTTAGAGCAGCCATTATTTTCGGAACAACTTAATACATAGCTACATAAATATACGAATTCCGCAATCATATACAATATGTATATGTACATTAGTGAATATGTGTACTTGTTTTAGTATATATATATATATATATATATATATATATATATATATATATATACATACATAAATTCATGCACACACATGTTTGTGTATATTGTTGGGGTGTTGTGGGGATGTATGAGTGTCTGTTTGACTCTTTACATCTCTATGTAAATACTCACGATATATTTACTACTACGTTTTCTCATTGAAGTCCAAACATGTCCCATGGAGCCTTTTCCCATGATATTAAATGTAAAAGAGATAAGGAGAGACACTTCCGTTTTCTTAAAATATTATAAATATTTACATTCCAATATCAGAATTGATTGCCATGAAAGACACAAAATATTCTATATAAGATTTTAATAGCTACAACACCTTCGATTTAGATATATACAAATACATAATGCATACACACATATATAATATGCATACTTATATCCACACACATATGTACAGGCATGCATTAGGTTTTGGAGAACCGGATATGTTATTAGTCAGGAAATACAGATAATATACAATATAGGTTAACATTAGACATTGCAAGAAATTCTTGTACATTAAATCTAGTACATATATCGAAGTATATGAACCACTTCCAAAGACAACAGATTAACCCCTTAAGGAATATTCGCAGTAGTTTTTTCTAATTCCTCATCCAAGCTTTATTAAAAAAAAGTGTATCTAATATATATATATATTGACATATATATGAAGGTGCAAACAGAAACACGCGCGTACCCGCATTCATCCATCTAGACATACAGACAGTCCGACAGACACGCATACAGACTGATAAACAGATATACATATAAATATATATCTACATATTTCACACACAGTCTTTCTGTCACTTTAAATCAAAGTCTTTGTATAATTATATATGGTGGTTATTGCTTCATCTTTCCAGCTAATTTCCGTCTTCCCATGTACACCTATGAACCATCATCAGCTCCAAACGTCCGTCCATGATCCCTTAGGTGGGTTTTTAAGTCCAGTATTAGATTTGCAAGTTCTTCAGCAAACGTAACAAGCAATAGATGTGCCCTCTATTGTATTTATTGGGTCAGCTTGTAGGCTGTCTTTCTTATATACCCCCATATGACTTTTAAGATCAGATATTGATTTGCAAATCCTTTTGCACCCCACACGTTTTGTCTCACCTAGCATTGGCGGGATAGAGCCGCATAAAGTTGGCTTTTTATGTGATTTTAAATGAGTGATGCACCCAGATTTAGAGATGTGTAAATGACCACACACCTCACATTTTCAGCTCACTATATTCTTATTGAACCTTTGCACATTCCAGGAACGCATGAGCCAGCATCACAGAAAGAAATATTTATTTCTTCATTGCTCACATGGGGCTAAACATACAGAGGACAAACAAGGACAGACAAAGGGATTAAGTCAATTATATTAACCCCAGTGCGTAAATGGTACTTATTTAATTGACCCTAAATGGATGAAAGATGAAGTCGACTTCGGCGGAATTTGAACTCAGAACGTAACGGCAGACGAAATACCGCTAAGCATTTCGCGCGACTTGCTAACGATTCTGCCAGCTCGCAGAATGAAATATTAAGAACAGTGTGGGAAGCAGGATATCCGCTGCTCAATACATTTCTCCTGAATCTGCCTTGCGGAGAAGATCATATCAATCTTACCTCTGCCAGATCTAAAGTCACTTTGTGATTCAGGGATTACTGTGGAACAAATGCGCCCCATCAACCTATTGAACAATAATCTAGCAAGAACTTTGCCTACAGGTCCCAACAGAGTGATGCTGCAGTAGTGATTGCAGATTCCTTTATCCCCGCTGCCTTTAAACAAGGTCACCAAGATACCATCTATCTGCGAATATCCTTGCTACCAAATATCAATCATGATTTATTTATTAAATATAGATGACAATAGAAGTCATGCACGCAACATGTTGTGTAGGTGGATTGAACTTGGGACCTATTGGTTGTGAAGTGAACTGCTGTCATCTATACAATGTACAAATTATAGTTTTGTGACAGAATGCAAACTAACAATAGTTTTCCCACTAACCTGACATAACGTCTACGTTATCCTGCTATGGCATAGCAAAGTATCAAACACACAAAGCAAAATTCAAAGATCAATGAATGTTATTCTGGCAAATAGCATAAGTGATTAAATCTTCGGCCAAAGAAGGCCACTGCCAGATTTGAACTCAGAACCCATGAGAAAGGGAGTCGATGTGCTCGACTAGCTACCTTCAGGATCTCTGCCTATAGTAGAAGAAAACATAAATGCTTCGTAACGACAAAAGAAATATTGACGCCGGCAGGATATGAACTGTGATCGCTACATGAAGCATGATACTGCAAAGTATCATATCCGTGTTCTAATGACTTTCCTACAACAACAAATTTGTTACATGCACTGTCTGAAACGAACGATAAGACAGCCACAACAGGAATGCCTTTGATCGCAGTTGAGCTAACAAACAAGTGCAACAATGAAGCCTCAAAATAACAACCAATGTTTCCTGTAAACATGACACATGTTCTACCGTTGGGCCAATGCATGCATGCATGTATGTATGTATTATGTGCACAAGCACACATGCACACACCACATGCATATATATATATATATATATATATATATATATATACGATAGAACGCTAGCCACTAACCCTTTTTCTATTTTCTCTCTGTTTATTTCTGTGTTCCTTTCTGTCGAAGAGCGTAGGCTCGAAACGTAAAAAACTTTCCCACTTTGCGAGCGTTAAACTAATACATCTGTTTGTTGTTTACACACTCGTCTTCGTCTTTATATATATATATATATATATATGTATATATATATATATATATATATATATATATATATATATATATATATATATATATATATAATATAGTATTTTGTTTTACGCTCAATAATTTTCTTATCCCAAACCTCTTCAAGAACGGGTACTGGTTTCACCTTCATTTAATGCCAGATCTCTTCTCACCACCAAGTTCCTGAGTGGGAATATCAGAAGAGTTTGTAGCTGTGAATTCACGGAGATGTCGGACTGAGAGAAATTTCCTTTGATGTGCAGCAATCTGTTTGGATGTTATGGCAACATAAGTTATTATATTTATGTAAGCCAGTTTTTTTCTCTCTTTTACATATTTTGCTATTTAATTTCCGCAATTTTATTTTCCTTCCTAGTTGCTTTTTATCTAAAATATAAAACACAAAATATATAAAACAATCCCTTCTGTCTTTCATCACACATTTAATATTTCCTCTCTTTCACTCACTAACGTTTCAAACGGTACTCTCTATTATATTTTCTAAACAATAATATCCCACTGGCTTTGTTTCCTTTTTTGCATGGTATATATTTTATTGTTTGAAGATAGATGTGCTTTCCTTCGTTCTAAATTTCCCGCATACTTAGCTTTCTTTGTGCTTTTATTATCCTGTATTTTATCACAATGCTTCGGTATTCCTTCTCTATTCTGCCGTTAAAAAATATCATTTCCTCTATCTCTTCTTTTATCCTCTATATGTGGTATGATTGTCATGCAGTAGGTCAGTTTTGGTTAAAAGTAAAATCCTGCCAACTTGGTCTGAGATAAGTTCGGAAACGGGAGATTTGGAGGAAAAATAAAAATTAAAAATATCGTAAGGAACATAGTAAGCGAAAGAAATAGCCTGGAACTGAAAAGGTACGAATGAGACAATGCGCAAAGGATATAGCGTAATGTCACAGAATCAATACTTATAAATAAACTAAATCTTTGGACGACAGATCACTAGATTTACTCAACGCTAAAGAACATCTGAAGTATATTAAAATGAACGTCGTACATATTCGGAGGGTGTCCTGCACATCGACAAAAAAAAAAAAGAAGAAAGAAAGAAAGAAAGAAAAAAATAAAGAAAAAAGAGAAAACTTTTTGTCTGACAACTGGACTGGCAAAAATATAACTTATAGAAGAGACATAAATCAATAATAGAATGGAAATGTTTTCTTAATGAAGAGGTAATAAATTATGTATGAAGTTTATACTTACATTCATACATTTCATTCATACAAGCCTACCTACCTACACACATATATATATATATATATATATATATATATATATATATATATATATATATGTATTTATATATATGTATATATATATATATATATCGACAGATACATACACATACTTACATGCATACACACGTCCACCTATATATATACATGCATATGTGCACATATATATATATATATATATATATATATATATATATATATACATACACATATATATATATGAATGCATATCTATATTTATGTACATACTTTCACATAATGCATCTATTGAAGCTTATGCACGGAAAGCGTACATGCATTCATAAATATACATATACACATATACGTACATACAATGTATATATGTATATATATATACACACACATTTTTTTGTTTGCATATACATATATAGAAATCTCTCTCTTTATATATATATATATATATATATATATATATATATATATATATGCATAAATGTATGTATGTGTGTATTTATGTATGCATGCACCTATGTGTATAATAAACATAATTGCATCATAGAATCAAAACCAGTAATCTTCATATGATGCATAATACATATCTATTTCATAAATTAATCGCTTAACTTCATTAGATATCGCTAATCGATATGACTAATATCAGAATATAGTCAGATAATGATAACGTTAAACTGGAAAAAAATGAAAGGAATGCAAATAGGTTCTTGCTCTGAGACATGGGGACATATTTAAAAAGGGGTGGAATTATAGCGATAGAATCGCTACTCAATATGATACTGATATTAATGTCATCGGAAACAGTGATGATGAGCAGTAAAGTCGAAATCTGATTTTATACGTAAAACGTAACTAAATGACGCGAAGTATTCTGTCTGTCTGACGCTGATAGTTTCGATGACCGGATTCTGCTTCATATTAGTTTCAAACATAGGTATTGGGTTACAAATGTAATTTAACGAAAATTATAATATATTCTTTTATACTTTTATATGTTTCAGTCATTTGACTGCAGCTATGCTGGAACACCGCTTTTAATCGAACAAATTGACTTATTCTTTGTAAGCCTAGTACTTATTCTATCTCTCTCTTTTGCCGAACTTCGAGTCATTCCTTTGCAAGTGTATGTTTTTACCATCTTATCTAGGGTATCTACTCCTCCTTTTTTTTCGTTGTAACATGTAATAACTTCAGGTTTCTTTTCAGCCCTTTTTGAATCCATTGAAGACTGTGAGTGCATTGTAGTCATAACTGTGACTACATCTTTCTTGGGACAAAAAGATAGGATCATAGAATCCTTTTGAAGTCCAAATATTGTGCTGTTGATTTCTCTTTCTTTTCCATTTGTGAAAGGATTTGGAAGTTCAACTCTGTTCTATCTAATTGCTCCAACTAAAGTAGTTTTCTTGCTAAGCAGCTTTCGAGCCAATGCTAGACTTATTTCCCTGCTTTTGAAGGAATATATACCCGGAATGGACAGCGCCCTTTGAATGAAACTAATTGTTCATCAATTGTTCTGCATGAACTTGGAACATATCCATCTTGCAAATTCTGATTCCAAATTTCAGATACTTCTCTTATGGGCTCCAATTTATCATCACTTTTCTTTTTCTTCTTGCACCCAAATCATTAAAAAGCGCAATACTTGTAAAATCTTGCCCGGATCATAATTATGTTGAATATTGGGCGGCCATCTTCTTGACTCCAGAACTGTGTGACATTTTCATGTATAGATTTATAAACACCTATAAGAATAATCAGTCCAATAAATTTCTTTATCAGAGTGATCTATTTCCTCCCATTTATCTTTGCAAACAAACTGGCCTTCAACATTTGTCCATTTGCGAATTACTTCAAGAAGATTCTGGTGCATTAAGATAGTAAAACATGTTTCAATGCTATCGCAAGACCATTTATCAAAACGGTATGATTCACATTCTTGGCGGACAACACTGCAAGATAAAGTTCTTACTGCTGCTTGAGTAAGAGAATTAAAATGCCATACTTCTTGTCTGTCTCTAGAAATATATTACTCATTCATAATTGGGTGGCTTGCAGATAATTTTTTGAGTATCTTCATCATCTGTCCAGCACACAATCACTTTCAGCATCATCTTCAGAGCAATAGAAGGAATCACTGATATATTGTTTCCATTCTTCATCCAATTCCAATTACCTTTTCGATATTTGGCCTTCACTCAAGTTTTCGCGTCTAGGCATATTGGAATGCACAACAGAACTATATGAAACTTGATAGCAGACTAAAAGCAAATATTGTTCTCTCACATATCTATACTCTTCAGAAAAATTATGCAATAATTTGTAAGAATTGCTTCATCAATTAGAAATATTGCATTACCCTACAACCTAGAAGATTGAAGGTGATGCAATACTACACAAATTTACAGGAATATTTTCATAATTTTTCCTATTTTCTCTAAAATTCAGCAAATAAATTGAATACGATTTTATCTATTTTATATCTGATAAAATAATAATAAGAAAATAATACTTGATATTGTTTTTATTGTTTAGAATGACAAAAGTATCGTCTGAATTTAATTCGCGGGTCCAATGGACCCATACGGTAATTAATGTATAAAGTGAAATTTTCTAGCTTTTATAAAAATACGTAAAATTTCCCATTTGACAAATAAAAGAGACTAAAAATAAGAGTCACGAGAAATCAGCAGAATCAAATAATATGTACAGTAGGAAAAAGAAACTGAAACAACTCAAATGGGTCCATTGGACCCATTAGTAGACAGAAGGTTAAATATAATCTAACCGCTGTTCCTGATTTAAATATTAATAAGAACTAGTGTAATATTATCTCCCACACCACGCCATGGATATTTTTTTTTGGTAATTGTAAGGACGGTTTAACTCCAAGTTTATTTTATTGCCGATTAGTTTTTCCTGTTATTTTCACGAATTCAAAATTTTCTTAAAACATTAACACAATTTGTCAGGTTAAATGTCAGGTTAAAAAGCGGGAAGCGACTCTCATAGATAGAGTGATACATACTGTAATTAACCCTTGTCTTCGGTAATATATTATCACCTCCCTTATTAATTTGAAGTTTAAGGAACTAGATTGTGACAACTCTCAAGTTGAAGAATGCATATAAGGAATCCCTTTGCTTGGGAAACTAATGAATTCAATTGGTTTGGCATTATCCGTTAGTGTCTCAATATCCTTCCCTGAATTAAGCACTTTATACATATAGTGTGGCTGTGTGGTAAGATGCTTGTTCCCAACGAAATGGTCCGGAGTTCAGTTCCAGTAGGTGGCACTTAGGGCAAGTGTCTTTTATCGTAGCCTCGGGACGGCCAAAACATTTTGAGTGGATTTGGTACACGGAAACTGGAAGAAGCCAGTCGTATATATACATATGTATATATTTGTGTATTTGTGTTTGTGTCTCTCCTTCCACCATCATTTGACAATCGATCTTGGTGCTTTTACGCCCTCGTAATTTAGCACTTCGGCAAAAGAGACCAGGCTTACAAAGAAAAAGTCCAGGGGTCGATATCTCTGACTAAAAGGCGGTGCTTCAGCATGGATGGTCGCAGTCAAAATGACTGAAAAAAGTAAAAGAATAAAAGAATCCTTTCATTGAAATTTCAGATTAAACTAGAGCTTTGACGACATAGCTCCTAAGAATGCTCAATTGTATATTACCTGAAGAAATGTAGTTTTATCAAAAATCTATCTTATATAACGTTGTATAATGTTTTATAATGATACGTGCCAAATTACATAATATTTCTACGTTCTAAATAAAATATTTCTTCGGAAACGTATGTTGTAATACCCGAAACAACCATTTGTTTTATCTTTATTACTATGTCTATATAACTTACACAGATAAGAGAATAAACATACACGCACCTAGCACACACCGTCATCGTACGTCTCACCACATGCACTTCACACATGCTTACGAGGGTGCGCAAACACATGCGATATTCCTTCTGCATTATAAGTGACTAACTAAATACATTACCGGTTGTTTTAGAAAAATAATTTTAAACTAAATAAAAATAGCTCAATAGATAAATTCTTGTATATATGATTATATGTGTGTCAGGATTTGTATGTTCTGCACGGCTATGTATATATATATATATATATATATATATATATATATATATATATATGTCTACACACATACAAAGATGTATATGCAAATATTAGTATGTACATATTTCTGCATATATCTATATGTGTATGTGTCTGTGGGTGTATGCCTGCGCGCGGTTTGGGCGTGTATGTGTGTGTCTAACCATAATTAAATTTTGATATCTCTGATTTCATAACGTTTTGAGAAATGCATACATCTTGAAGAAATGTTGCAGAAATGCGTTTTCAAGAGGGTAACTTACGATTATCTTGATAATATTAAAAGTTAAAAAAAGAATGTGGGCAGGTGTTTCGAATTAATCTCCGCCTTTCCAACTCTGCTTTCTATAATTCTTTTTAAAATGCATATCTTTTAAAATGAAGTTTCTGTAGAAATACATTTTCCTGGGTGTATATTACGGTAATGCATAGAAAGTTTTTTTTTTGGTAGAATATAAAATTATTACCAAATTTTTATCACAAATTTCCGTAATCTAAAACTTTTTCATAATTTTTTCTCAACATTATCGAACTCTATATCTCAAGAAATCTATTTCTGTAAAATTTAGAAAGTATAGTCATTTAAAAGAGGGTGATGAAGAAACACTGTCAAGGCTGGGAAAATTGTTTGGAAGCACGTTTAAAATAATTCATTGTCATAATCGAAAACTTGACTTTTATTCTTTTACCTGATTCGGTCATTTTGACTGCGGATATGCTGGAGCACCGACTTTAGTCGCACAAATCGACTCCAGGACTTATTCTTTTGTAAGCTTCGTACTTATTCTATCGGTCTATTTTGCCGACCCGCTAAGTTACAGAGACGTAAATACACCAAAATCGGTTCTCAAGCGATGGTGGGATGGAGTGACAAACACAAATACACAAATATATATATATACAAGGTGTCCCAAACGTCACAGATGGGTTTCACTTTTTAATAACTTTCTTAACTTTGCAAATAAATACCTGAAAATTTGATACAATATAAAGGACATAATGGATATTAATATGCATGAGTCATATTTTGCAACACCACTACATAACATAATGAAAATGACATCGCTTAAATGGCAGCCATTGTCGGCTTCGAACGCCCGTGCTATTTCCAAAACTTGCACCAGAACACTCTCAAGAGTGAAGGCCAGTTGACGTTGCTATAGTGGGAGATTATTCTCTCTCCAAAACACTGTCGTAGCAACTGCATTGTTTCTCTTGTGGTACGAGTTGATACCCCATCTTGCTGGAAACATGTATGAGGTCTACTTTCAATGGCCTTCACGTTCCCCAGATTTGACCAGCGCGGATTTCTTCTTGTGGGGATACCAAAACGAGAGAGTTTACGTCAACAAACCGGAGACCCTGATGCAACTGAAAGACAAGATCAACAGGAAAATTAGAGAAATGGGGTCTGAAACTCTTGAAGGTGTTTTGGTGCAAGTTTTGGAAATAGCACGAGCGTGCGAAGCCTAAAATGGCTGCCATTTAAGCGATGTCATTTTTCATGTGATGTAGTGGTGTTACAGGATTTGACTCGTGCATATTAGTTTCCATTATGTCATTGATATTGTATCAACATTTCAGGCATTTATTTCTATAGTTACGAAAGTTATTAAAACTTGAAACCCGTCAGTGACTCTTGGGACATTATGTGTATGTGTACACACACCCACACACACACACACACACACATATATATATAAGGTTTAGATTTAGATTCAAAAATTGAATATGGTACTTATGTTTAGGCACCAGAATATAGTATGGTATGGTATTATACAAAAACCATTCCAAAAACTAGGTGATCAAAAAATCAAAATAAGCAACACGGATTTTAAAGATGATTGCAATACGCACGTTTCATGCTACTCCATTTATTTAAGTAATGCGAGCATTACATTAAATGCAATATGTGGAGCAATCTTCAGCTGCACGAAAATGCAGAAAATTACAGTAGAATAGACATATTATAATTGTGGCAACATTTCAAATCCAAGTGAGAGGAAGAATACATTTAAAAAAAATACATGAAAAAAAATGGATTTGAAATGTTTCCACACTTATAATATGTCTATTCTACTGTAATTTTCTGCATTTTCGTGCAGCTGAAGATTGCTCTACATATTGCATTTAATGTAATGCTCGCATTACTTAAATAAATGGAGTAGTATGAAACGTGCGTACTGCAATCATCTTTAAAATCCGTGTTGCTTATTTTGATATATATATATATATATATATATATATATATATATCAATAGCCATTCTTATGTGGTGTGGCTGGTTCCTTGCGAAGGAAGGAATTTGATACTGCTGCCCCAGTTCGAGTTTCTTGTGATGTAGTCTGGTCTTGGATTTTGAATAGATATCAAATATCTCTGGGGTCTTTGAATCCCAACCTATTGCAGTTTCTGGTACTTACTCTGGATTGGTTGAATGAGATATTTGGAATAGTGCAGTGGTGTTTCTGCTCAGAGGCTGGTATAGCTCTCAATGCCCAAGTTTGGCGTCTGCTTTTCTAGGAACTGCCATATGTATATCCTGCTTATCTCACCTACCTATGCACCAGCGAGTGGAGTCGCAGTTCTTTCAGTCTCTTCCTGTAACTCATATTTTGCTGATGCAATTTTCTTTGTGTAGCACCTCTGAACTGCCGTGAGTTCTGCTGTGCGTTTTACACTGTGGGGTGACTATAGTTGAGGACAGATGTCAAGCAATCTTTGGACAAATGATCTTTGGACAAATGATCGCCATAGGAACAGCATGGTTTCCAGGTCCCTTGGTCGGCCATTTACCTTCACGCCTTACAATACGAAATAAAGCATCAATACACATATTAAGTCCCAGGTCCCGCGTTGTATTTGTCTCTGGGGTTGCCACTTCTTTTGGTCGAAAGTAATTTTGTTGTGGTGTGCTTGTACCAGCTGGTTGTATGTTGGTTTCTTTAGATCATTTATGCATGGCATCTACGATTTTCAGTAGAAGATATGCATCGAGAGGATTCTTCTTCGTACTATTTTTGTGTGGTTAACATACCTAATAAGTGTGGTATAACTAATGGCATATCTGACAGGCTAACCACAAACAGCAGTGGCCCCAAGACGTTTCCCTGAGGCACTCTACTGCCTGTCACGGTCTCCTTGGAGAGATAGATTTTCATTCGATGCTACGGACTGGCTTCTGAGAGTTAAGTCATGCAAATACTGTTTCAGTTGTCCAACTATATTGAGTCTTCGGAGCTTCTAACCTATTTTCAAACTTATCAACGGCTTACACATACAGACACACTGATGTATATATATATCATAAATCCCCAAAAAACGAAGAACAAACACAAAAGAAAAGCAACAACGCGAGGACGTGGAACATGTGAAGTATTAGCAGACGCTCAGGGAAGGAAAGAAAGATGGTTTAACATTTCGAGCAATGCTGTTTTTTGCTCTCATGTGTCTCATTATAGAGCCTGAGTATTGTGGAGGATGTTTTATGTGTAATTTCAAGATCTTTTGCCTGCTATTTTCAGTAGAACGAGTTACTACCTCACTAGGTTTTTCGTCTCCTCTTTGACATATATAATTGTATTCGTGTATTTCAATTGAATATTCATGCTTGTTTATTTCACTTGAAAATGTATGTGTGCTCATGCTGGTGAATATTCATAACAGTTGTAAAACTTTTCCCTTATCAAATTGAACTGATGAAAATAAACCCAAACAAATCTATGGAAATTTTTATCATTTATCCTTTAATATTTTTCAATTCTATTTTTTCTGTGTGCATTCAAAGACGTGTATTCAAAACTTCTTACCTATACTGTGTTAAAGCTTCCATGCGTGTTTGTAAAATCTTCTATGTTCGTATGTGATAAGCGTTTAAATAGACTAATTTCATATTCGAAAGAACTTGTGACTTATACAACGCTACTCACAACAGACATAATTTACGATATATGTGAGGTTACTTTTTTTTCAACCAGTTCTGGCGATATAATATCGTACCGTTCCGGTCATTGTGCTAATATTATTGCTTTAGTTATATCCGGAATACATCGTTAAATTTGTGATTCATTCCTACTAAATACTTTAGGTGAGAGCTGTATATGTATATTAGAATTTAAGCAATTATGAGACATGAAGCGTATGATAAACAATAGATAAGAAAGTGCCATTATATTTAATGGCTGGAGCATTAGCCATCTAAAGTAGAATAACATATGCGGCGAAGTATAAAAAAATACTATTAGAAAGACTGATATTATTTTTTCCCGTTGTTTTTTTCTTCTGGAAAGTGCGGTAGACCATTCCAGGCATAATTCTGTTTTCATGTCTTCAATGTTGCACACCGCCATAAACTAGCAAATTATGGTGCGTTATATACTATGCTGATGATGCCAAAATAGGATAGGAATATGTTAGAAGTTGTCTTTCATAATTACAGAAGAAAACAAGAAATATAAAAGTCAACAAGTGCGATAAACAAAAAAGAAAAGAAGTTTTTTTGTACACGAAGTAATTGAATATGCATTTAGTTACATACTATTGTTTGATATTCCAATTATGCTGACACCCAATAATTAAGTGAATATGCATATTTAATTATTTTGATATATAATATAGAGAGAGAATGTAATTTTTCTTTATTAGAGAAGTTGAACGCATTTTGAAGAGTACAGTATATCTGTTACACGTTGCTATTAGGAGCTTCACTAACTACTCCATTCTCCATCGTAACTAATAAATTAATAAAATATAAGTGATTAATTAATTATAACTTGGTACTCAATACTATCATTGATTTCCAATTTTTAAGACTAAATTTTCTTGAGGTGTAATGAAAAGCTCTTCATATGAAGACTGCATGAATATCAAAAGGATGTCACTAGCCTTTACATGTTGATCTCCTATTTATGTATTTTTAAACCCATTGATGCACATAACTTATTACAAGATTCACTGGAAAAAAACGATCAGTATTTTATAATTTAAAGACACACGCAGACACTTCGAAAGAAAAAGACACATAAATACATATGAACATCAGTATCCCGACCCGTATATATGTGTGCGTGCGTGTGTGTGTGTGTATATGTGTGTGCGTGTGTGTGTGTGTGTGTGCGTGCGTGCGTCTGTATATATGTACGTGTGTGTGTGTGTGTGTGTGTGTGTGTGTGTGTGTGTGTGTGTGTGTGTGTGTGTGTGTGAAAAATGGAGACGAACACCATTCCTCCATATGATCAGCTTAAAAAATTGTTAAGGTATTAAGATATTTATCTATATTTCTAAACCTGAAACTAATGGTAGACTTAATACAGAAATAAGGAATTTCTATCCAACAATGCGATGTCGAGCACTCATTGTGATCGTTCGACATTTGCGTATATATACGTATACATACATATAATCAAATGAATAATAACAGACGATGGATAATTGTCAGCTCATTCCAGCTGTTTATTACGAATTTTTTCAAAGAAAAATGAGAACATTACTTCATTCCAAAAAATTGTAATCATCAGATGAAACTTAATTTTACAAAATAAAATAATATCTCGAGAATATAGCAGGTAGGTGGCTGAAGTCTGTCGAGGCTAACTATCAAATGGAAGAATGATCAACAAAGTTGACCGTTGTGGGTATTAGGGGGCTAGGTTAAGAATATAGTTTGTAGAGTGTAATACGATATTTAAGTCAGTGACCCGGGTGAGATAGGAGTCAGCTAGACTGGTTCTTTGGTAGGATAGGGTACGGGATTCTGTTTGTATCCTTATTTTACTATATATAGTTGATTAAAAAACAGTGAAAAATAAGATAGACACGAAAAAGCAACAACGCCAGGACATAGGACATGCAAAGTATTAATAAGACGCTGAAGAAAGGAATGAGTGGTTGTTTTACGTTTCGAGCATAGCTCTTCTTCGGTAACAGGAGACATGGGAAAGTCCACGAGAAAAGAAAGGAGGAAAACAATCGCCAACAGTTCACGTGTAGTTATACACGTATGTACACACACACATACACACACACACACACACACACACACACACACACACACACACACACACACACACACACACACACACACACACACACACACATATATATATATATATATACATATATATACATATATACATATGTATATTCTTCAAGTAAGTATTGTTTATATATCTATATGTGTGCTTGTGTGTATGTGTGTGTAGAAATGTTCTTATGTATTACACATAATTACAACTTGGGTTGATGTTATAAAAATATCTTTACTGAAACAAAAAATACAAATATAACCACGATACAATAACGGCGGCATTGAGATTGATAGTACGAGCCATTTTTTTATATCGACTACACACACACACACACACACACACACACACACACACACACACACATTGGCACTATTTCTTTAATACATATCAGTCGGCCATTGTTTTGCTTATGCCGAACTGCACTCATTATATTTCGAACGACCTACATTGCTTTAACAAAAGCCATATTCATAGAGGCATGTACCCGCATATACACGAATCATATACAATCTCACACGCACACTAATACACATGACATACCACTCGTTCACTTCACTTTTTCCTATCCTTTTCCTGTTCTTCTACACACACATGGAGAAACTCAGCTATGACAAACAGAAATTTAAAGTAATATTGACAAACACGTTTTGAAATATAAATTCACGAAGAGCAACTGCCATCAGTTTTTGGCAGTACTTACCAAACGTAGCAATTTATTAAAGGCAATGCGCTAAAGATGAGGTCTATTAAACGTGGCAATCAACTGCTCATTGTTTGATTGTCAGGACTGTTGACAGAACAAGGTCGATAAAGAGTGTACTGCCACGATACATAGGGAATACAATGAATGTGCATAAACGCAGAATGGAATATCTGTATGCGTGTCGTGAAGTGGTGATGGCAGTTGTAGTGGTGGCAAGTGAAGCAAATATTTCAAAGAACGTGTGTTGATTGGACGTATATAGAATAAAATCACTTGGTACAAAGTACATGGACACACAAACACCACTAGTACATAGAGATTTGACAGTTATGGAAAACAATTATTTTTCTATTCATTTCTTATCTAATAAGATTTAGTCTCATATATATAAACATATGATTTATTAGCTGTTTGCAATGATTTTTCGGTGTTCTTCCAATTGAAATTTCTCTTTATAATTTTCTATGTGCTCTACTGCGCTTCTGGTTATAAGAGGTACAAGTTTTAAAAATTACATAAAACTAGTGTAAAATTAGTAAAATTAGTTGATAAAGCCAGTCCTATTTTAGCCGCAGGCTACCTGCCTTACTATGCCGATAGCGTTTCGGTACAGGGTGTGTATGTGTGTGTGTGTGTGTGACAAATTACGATGAATACAAATTTATACCATGTACTAACATTGAAGCAAATCATAAAAAATGTGTTCATCATACATTTCCAGTCATTTGTTCTGAATATCATAACTAGTAATACTTAGTACATAAGCCGCCGGACTATTATACTTGAAGCAGACTGGATGGGGGTAGTCAACGTGAGGCTCTCACTGTATGCATGTATGTATGCATGCATGCATGCATGTATGTATGTATGTATATAATACATTTTCCGTTCACCACATTCACTCAGAAGGTGTTGTTTCATCATGGATAATAGTAGATGACACTTGCTCCAGGTGTCAAAGAGTGGGACTGAACCCGGAACTATGTGCCTGCACCTATACAAATATATATATATGTTTCACATCTGTCTATCTATCTATCTGCCTTTCTGTCCATCTAACTGTCTGCCTGTCTATCTATCTATCTATCTATCTATCTATCCAACTATCTATATGTTTGTCTGTCTGTCTGTTCATCTGTCTGTGTATATATGTATGTATGTATCTATTTATCTATTTATCTATCTATGTATGTATCTATCTATCTATCTGTAACTATCTATATATCTATCTATCTATTCATCTGTCTATCTATGTGAGTACGTGTATGTGCGTATATTTGCTTACACATCGCAACACTTAAGGAAATATGGTCATTGAAGTGCAGTAATATATATATTAACTCTTGTTAAGTGTGTCGTGCCCCATTATACTTTCAGGCAGGCACGGAAACACAATTCCTGATCTTCCTTTAAGGTAATTTATTAATTAAGGACATAATGAATTGCTATGTTTCACTCGAAATGGTATTTTTCATTCGATATGTAATTTAATATATATATTCATATTTTTTATCCTCTGATAGAAAAATCATTTCCGTTTCTTTGTTGAAACAACGCTGCCAGAAGATATTTACAGACGCTTCCAATCTCCCATTATGGAAATGTAAACAACACTGGCTTCACTCTTCATTTGTATTAGAGTCATTGATCACCGTTTGTGGTGTTGTTTGCCATCTTCTTCATCATCCGTAAATGTTATATATTCAAAAATCTAATAATATTACTTTACTTAAATTAACATCTAATGAGATGCGTGATTCAATATAAAGTCAATACTTACCTAGTTATGTGGAAATTGTTTATGACATAACTACAAAGCGAAGAAGCATTGTTTTTATCTAATAGCTCGTAACATAATAGGCCATTGTAAAATAAAGACACCATTTAGTTCGTTTAATAATTAGCGTTTTATCGTTTGTGTCAAATTATGCACTATATATAAAATAGTCCGTTCAATATATGATTGAGAAACACAAATGAAATTTACTGTCGTTCCTGCTAAACCGTGTCTCTACTGTAGAAATATATCGATTCTTAGCTTAAATGTTATGCAATCATTAAAAGCGAACGGTTACTATTTATTATATCTAATCTATAATGCTTATGTTGTTAAAATATATTTTATCGAAACCGTAATAATTTATGGCGCAAAGTTGTATTGGGTAT
>NC_142930.1:120336267-120346502 GCF_046866305.1 Octopus bimaculoides | reverse complement strand
ACAAATATATAATATACATACATATATATAAATACCATACTATATATATATATTTAATAACATACATATATATATCTACATATATATACATAAAATATAATACATATATATATTTATACATACCTATATATAAATATACGTATATATATATACATATACTATATATATCTATTTATTATATATATACATACTATAATATAATACATATAGTATATATATACAATATAACCCTATATATACATTATACAATAAATCTATATACATTATACATATAACATATACATAAAATACATATACAATACAAATAATACATAACATACTACATAACATATACATACATCTACATACATATATATAAAATTTAGCCCTATACATAGATAGCTGGATAATACATAAGAAGAGAGAGAGAGAGAAAGCGAGAGAATAAGAAGAGGAAAAAGAAAGAAAGGAAGAAAGAGAACGAAAGTTGGAGCTAAACGTACACTAGCACGCGCATTCACATCAAATGTATGATTTTGTTAAATACAGAAGAAAAAAATGGTGTGAATACCGTTGATGTCTTATAAAAAGTTACGTCTACAACAGACCTAAAAATATTGTTTTTATTAAAACCGACTATTTCTATATACAGCATGCAATTAGTTAATCTCGGATTTTAGCTTTTTACCAACACGGAAATAGTCATTTGGTTATGGTTCTTTTTATTTGTTTGTAAGAATGAGAAACCGTTTTCCTTTATGTTTTCTCTGGAATATTTTATCCAACACGTAAAACGTGATGATGTTTTACAACGGTGTGCTGTTTTCGTATATTTATGCATTTCTACTGAATTATTTATTTTATTATAAACAGACTAATCTTTATATTATGACATCAGTGGGTTTTATCCAACTATTTCTTTTGTTTTTTCTCCATATACATATCTATCTCTCATTAGTTCTAACTATTTATGTTTCTCTTTCCCTCTTTCAGGCTGAGCGGTTCGCGGAACTCCTCCGAGACATCAGACTCGGCAACGACACCCCGGTATCGTGCCATTTCCGCTCTACCAGTCACTATATACAGCACCTGTCCGTGTTCGGATTGTCATTGCATAGAAGCTATCCGGACCCCCGTCTTTACCGTGAGCAGGTATTAATCTTCCCTCTTCGCTCCTTTGCGTCACATGCGCTCAACTCTCCTCACCTTTTCATCTAACCCTCCTCCTCTCTCCTCTCTTCCTCTCACACCTACTTCCACCACCCACCTCTCCTCTCTTGCTCCGGCACCTACATCGTCTCTTCACTCCTACCCACCTTCTGACTTCTACACCCTCCCTTCATCTCAGTCCCTACTTACACCCTACACATTCCAACCCCACCATCCTTATACATCCCATCCTACCCCACCCCATCCCTTAGACCCACCCTTGCTTCTCCCACTCTCGCCTCCTCACACCCCAACACCATCACACCACACCACCACAGCACACCACACCACACACCACCATACCACACCACATCACATCACACCACCCCGCATACACTATAGCACTGACCGCTTCTCAGCACCTACACCATCATCCACACATTTACGTATGCACACACGCATACCTGAAGGTCGCCAGCCCCCTTCCGCACGTACATACACGCTCTCACATATATACGCACGCGCACCTTCCTTTTGGGATCACTACTTTATCATCTTCCTTTCTTCCTAGCTCTCCTGTATGACCCCTCTCTCGGCATTCGCCATGATAGATCGCTAGCCACTAAACCTTTTTCTATTTTCTTCCCGCCGCTGCCACCACTACCACCGCCACCGCCACCGCTGCCTCTACCGTCGCCACCGCCACCACCACCGCTGCCTCTACCGCCGCCTCCGCCTCCGCCTCCGCCACCATCACCGTCACCACCGCCGCCACCACCACCATCACCGTCACCGCCGCCACCGCCGCCACCACCACCACTACAATCGCCACTTCACCAACATCATGAGAA
The DNA here is from genome assembly GCF_046866305.1 of Octopus bimaculoides. Classification (NCBI taxonomy): domain Eukaryota; kingdom Metazoa; phylum Mollusca; class Cephalopoda; order Octopoda; family Octopodidae; genus Octopus; species Octopus bimaculoides. The sequence goes on along the minus strand of NC_142930.1, from coordinate 120,344,523 downwards.
CCATCATCACCTTTCCTACTGGCACCACCATCACCATCACCATCATTACCATCGCAAAAACAACAATTTATTGGAGAATTATAAAGTTTCTTTGTGGATCGATTGATCAGATTTGCTTGATATGTAATCACGACATTCAAGAAGGCAAGTTGCTCTGATGAATAAAGAATTGTCCTTTATCAATCAGCGAACAGAATGGGTCGTTTAACGGAGGAGTGTTGGAAAGGCAATTGATGAAAAAAAACAAAAAAAAAAAACAAAGAGAAAAATAACAAGGTACGAGTAAACAAGAACAAAAAACAAAATCAATGATTAAAATCACAAAAAGAAAAATAAACAAGAATTTTAAACAAGGAAAAAAGAAAGAGAAAAAGAAAAATAGTGAAGAATCGTTTCATGTGATGTGAAGGATTGACTAGGACATTGACACGATGAGGATGATGATGATGATAAGAATGATGATGATGATGTAGTTGATGACTGCGTAGACGATGATCGAAGAAGGAGGATCATAAAGGCACTGATGGTGGTAGAGTTGGTGGTAGTGGTGGTGGTGGTGTCGGTGGTAATTCTCAAGATATTTATAATGTTTGTTGTTGTTGCTGATGATGGTCATAAGGCGGAAGAGACCTAGTGACCGTGTTGATGGTAGTAGTTGTGGCTGGTATAAAAGAGAGAATGATAATTCGGGAGGTAATGAAGAATGAAAGAAACGTAAAGGAAAAACGTCGTATATTGGTTACTAATTTGGGCAAGTCCATTACGTCGAGTCCAGTGATTAACTGGTATTTCATTTTATCAAAAAAAACAAAAAAAAAAAAACAAACAATGGCAGTTAAAGTCGACTGCGTCAGAATTCGAACTCAGAAACTAAAGACGGACGAAATGCTGCGAAGCGTTTTGCACAGCGTGCTAACGATTCTGCCAGCTCGCCGCCTACGCTGTGAAACGAAGGTTACTTTAATCCTAATGACGACGACAGCGATGACAATGATGATGATGATGAGGCGGAGAAGGAGGGGGGGAAGAGGAGGATGGGGAAGACGAGGGGGAGGTGAGTCAGGGATTGAAGGAAGAATTTAAAAGAGGAGGAGGGGGTAATGCAAATTGATGATGTTGGAAACGATGAAAGGAAATACGATGTTACTTGTAATTACGATGACGATGATGATGATGACGATAATGCTTATTATAACTCGGGTGAGTTTAGGCTTATTCTTTCATGTGTTTCAGTCATTTGATTGCGGCCATGCTGGAGCACCGACTTTAGTCGAGTAAATCTACCCCAGGACCTATTCTTTGTGAGCCTAGTACTTATTCTATCGGTGACTTCGGCCGGACCACTATATTACGAGAACGTAAACAAACCAGCATCGGTTCTCAAGCGATGGTGAGGGGGTACAAACATAGACACACAAACATATACATACAGACACATACTTAGGCGCAGGAGTGTCTGTGTGGTAACCACATGGTCCGTGGTTCAGACTCCTTAACAACAACATGGTCCCGGGTTCAGTCCCACTGCGTGGCATCTTGGGCAAGTTTCTTGTACTATGGCCTCGAGCCGACCAAAGCCTTGTGAGTGGATTTAGTAGACGGAAACTGGAAGAAACTTGTCGTATATATATATATATATATATATATATATATATATATATATAATTATACACACACACACACACACACATATATACATGTATGTATGTGTGTGTGTGTCTGTTTGTCCCCCCAGCATCGCATGACAACCGATGCTGATGTGTTTACGTCCCCGAAACTTAGCGGTTCGGCAAATGAAATCGATAGAATAAGTACTGGGTTTAAAAAAATAAGCTCTGGGGTCGATTTGCTCGACTATAAAGGTGGTACTCCAGCATGGCCGCAATCAAATGACTGAAACAAGTAAAAGAGTAAAACAGTAAGAGTACACACACACACACACACACACACACACACATATATATGACGGGCTTCTATCAGTTTTAGTCTACCAAATCCACTCACAAGGCTTTGGTCGGCCCGAGGCTATAGTAGAAGACACTTCCCCAAGGTGCCACGCAGTGGTAATTAACCCGAAACCATGTGGTTGGTAAGCAAGCGACTTACCACGTTGACTTTAAAAGTATAGAGGAGAAAAAAAAATGGAAAGGCAGAAGAAGGTGGTGGTGGAAAAGGTGAGCAGGTGGCAGCGATGATACGCGTGATAAATACGATTGCGATTACGGCGACGCAGAAGGGTTGATCAGAAGAGAATGGAGGGTTGATTATTCTGTTAATTGTGTTAAGGGAGGTAGCGAAGAGGAAAGTACATGAAGACTTACAAACAGGGTTGAGTAATTCAGTGGAGTATATGCTAATGATGGCTTCCGTAGCGGCGGTGATGATAACGACAACGACGTCGTTACGTCCTCGTTATTATCTTCGACGTCGTTGCCGCCGTGGTCTTCGCTCTCCTCCTCCTCCTCCTCCTCACCACCACCATCATCATCACCATCATCATCACTATCACTATCATCATCATCATCAACACGATCATCAACATGTTCCTCCTCCTCCTCCTCCTCCTCCAACATCATCATCATCATTATCATCGTCATCAACGTCGTCATGGTTGTTGTCACCCTCATCCTCATCATTATCATCATCACTAACATCATCGTCACCATAATCATTATATTCATCCCCCTCCTTCTCATCATCCTCATCCCTATCATCGCCGTCGTCGTCATCACCATCAACCTTCTCCTCCTCTTCTTCCTCCTCTTCCTCTTCTTCCTCCTCCTCTTCCTCTTCTTCCTCCTCTTCCTCCTCTTCTTCCTCCTCTTCCTCTTCTTCCTCCTCCTCTTTTCCCCCCTCCTCTTCTTCCTCCTCCCCTTCCTCCTCCCTCTCTTCCTCCTCCTCTTCTTCCTCCTCTTCCTCCTCCCTCTCTTCCTCCTCCCCTTCTTCCTCCTCTTCCTCCTTATCACCATTAATACCATCAGAATTGTCATCGCGTCGCCATCTTCCTCCCTCTCGCCATTCACCATCACGATTGTGACGAAAGTTTTGCGTCGTTTTCGGCTAACTTTACTCAATCTTCGTCGTCTGTGTTTAAAATCTCTATATAGAGTAATGTTGTCATTAAAACCAATTGCTATTAACTTCACTTCTAAAGAGACACATTTTAATTTCGATCAGCAAAGCAATTAAGGAAATGACGAATCGGTAATTGAAACGCGTACGAAAGAATTAGTTTAGCGTCTTTAATATGTTAACGTAGTAAGCGAAACAATGTGTTACTACCTTTCCTTGAAATATCGAGAAGCTTACTTTACATACTTCGTGACCGCCAATACAATGTTACCATACATATACCAGGTCAGCACAAATGTATGTAAGCAGGCTGCTGCTTTCTGTTTTATATTTCCAGCTAAAATCTAACCGTATAAATCTTCGTGTATTTTCATGTTGAAGACGGTAGGGATGATGATCGGCTTTCCGAATCAATAGTTTGGTAGAAGCATATACTGTGAAGTTTACTCTTTTACTCGTTTCAGTCATTTGACTGTGGCCATGCAGGAGCACCGCCTTTAGTCATGCAGATCGACCATAGGACTTATTCTGTGTAAGCCGAGTACTTATTGTATCGAACTCTTTTGCCGAACCGCTAAGTTACGTGGACGTAGACACACCAGCATTGGTTGTCAAGCGATGTTTGGGGAGGGACAAACAGAGACACACAAACACACATACACATACATATACATATATACGATGGGCTTCTTTCAGTTTCCGTCTATCAAATCCCCTCACAAGGCTTTGGTCGGCCCGAGGCTATAGTAGAAAACAAGCCCAAGGTGCCACGCAGTGGGACTGAACCCGGAACATGTGCTTGAGAAGCAAGCTACTTTATTTCATTGAATTAACCACAAGGGCTGTATATAGAGTGGTAGCTGCGGGCTGGACAAAGACATAAATGTGATGAGGATGATAACAAAAGGTGAATAAAAATGAGAGGCACCGACGCCCGCCGATCGATAACATCTCGAAAACATTGTTCAATACAAATCCAATAAAAGTCAAAAATTCAATGGCAGTTCAATAAAGTTCAATAAAAGTTCTTTTTAAAGATCTAATCTTCCTCATCCGGGCCTCCAAGCAAGTGTCTCGTCGCCATCAGGAGATCTCGCAGTGGCAATCCCGGAAGAGCATAAATAAAATCCTCTTTTTGACAGGTCTTTTCGACCTCCATGACTTCACTATGATTTAAGACCTCCGCAGCCACCTGCGGAGGCCAACGTGGGTGGTCTATTAATACCGAGTCGTAACGCTCACGGTCAAATAGATCATCCAGACACTTTTCAACGGGCCCTCCCTTGAGGTAACAGAAGATATACTCCGTTTCCTCATCACCAGGAGGGGCCGCAACCTGCTTTGTCAGTGGCACAAATCCCACTGACAGAGCCTCCCGATCCGGTGGCACACTTCCCAACGGAGGGGCAATGGGTTCGGTCGGTGGTACGTCCGCCGACTGTCTCCCGTTTCTCCTTTTCTTTTTTTTTTCCTTTTACCGGTTGCGGGGGTCGGGGCATCTTTCGGCACACCTGAGGTGTCCTCCGCCTTTCCCGCAACCTCTATTTCTCCTGGTGAGCAACCCCCGTTGCTCACCTTCCTCTTTCTATTCGTGGAGGCCACCGCCTCCACAACTTCCTTCGTCTCCCCCTCCAATGGTGGGGTGGAGGGCACATTCTCTTTTTTCCTCTGCTCCGGGGCCTTACCTCGGCCCTTGGGACAGTTCTTTTTTTAATGGCCGGATTCAAGGCACTTGTGACATTGAGGAGGGCGTCCTTCCAAAATCACTGGATACCTTGCCTGAGACGTTCTTAAAAAGTCTGGATACACCAGACTCGCAATCGACTGGGACCAAAGGGTCAACACCGACTTTGACCCCTCCCAGTCAATTCCTGGCAAAATTTCTACATTGAGGAGCTTGGTTCCGGTGCAGCCCAGACCCCGGCGGAAAGAATCCTCTATCCACTCGGGCTTTATTCCAGGCGGCAACCCGCACACCCAAGCCCTCGTTATTTTTTGTCTACAATATGTGGGCAGAAACAAAATTTCTTTGCCCTCAATGGGCCCACTCGCAAATTTGCGTGCTTCACTCCGGGAGTCAAAAAGCAACCACACGGTTGCATATTTGACTCTCCTTGAAATATATTTAAAGTTGGCATTCACATTCATAAGTTCATTTCCAATAACAGTTTGAGGAAAGACAGTGACGCTATCCTACACCTTTGAGTAGGTTCGGAGCGTCACTTTTCTTCCCTCCATTTCTTTCAACCACTGCTTGGGTGGGCACAGTTCCCACTCCAAGACAGTGTTGCCCTTTTTTGCCATGCTCAACAAAAAAGTTCAGAAAATAGTTCACAAACAAGTTAATAAAAAAGTTCACAAAAAAACAAACCAAATACAAAAGAACAGAAAGACAGAGCAGAGAAAACGAAAGAAGGAAGACAGTTTAAGTCACAGCAACACAATTCCGGCCACCAGCAATACTCACAGGTATTCCAATAAAGGTATTCCAATAAAGGTAATCCAGGGTCACAGCAGCAGAATTTTCACAAGTTTTGAGGAGGCGAGATACGCCCACAAAAACAACAATTCTCGCAAGGTGAGACACAAAATGTTTTCACGAAACACAATTTGCTCACTAAATGAGCAACAACTTAAAGCCGCCGAAAGCAAACGGAACTGCCCCAGAGCTATACGAAATTTACTGAAAAAAAATTGAAACACAATAAATTACACACAGCTCAAAAAACAATTCCACCTACTTCGGTCGACTTCACACATTTTCAATTTTGGACAGCATTAAACACAGTATCCACTTTGGTTCAACTGGAAGCAGCTAATGCGCAAGACCGGAAGCTAGCTACTTACCACACAGCCACTCCTGCGCCTATGTTTTGTTCTGAATTCATATTCTCCAAAGAGTATATCATATATTATTTTCGCCTTTCGTTCTTTCAGGGTCGATAAAATTAAGCACCAGTCAGATAGAATGACCAATTTATTGGACTATATCCTATCCGTCCGTCCATCCGTCCGTCGATCGATCCATCCATCCATCCACCCAGCCAGCCATTCCTCCATCCATCTATCTTTCTGTCCGTCCTTCTCCTGTCCTTCTGTCCATCATCCCGCTTTCCCTTACGTCCGTCTTTCTGTTAGCCCCTCCGTCCGTTCGTCGGACGTTCCTCCATCACTCTGTATATTGTCTCTACTCCCTAACCTCCATTACTGGGAGTTTCGTAAGTGTCCCTTCTCCGTAAAGTCCTATCAGAAGCAACCATCATTACACATTCCTACTGAATTCCCAAGTGTGACGAACTTAACACTGAATATAATCAAACCATCTTCATCTTGCTCCTTTCCATTTATTGGAATGTATATTACGGTTTTTATAAATCGATATAGTTATAGTGGGCGACCGAATAGAAGGAGCATCGAATAAAATACGTTTCAGTATTTTCAATAAACACTCACAATACCCGATCTGGGAATCGAAACCTCGCTCCTACGACTGCGAGTCCGCTGACATAACCACTGGGCCATTGCGCCTCCACAGGTATCACTACTAATGTGAACAGAAATAGAAGTGGGGAGAGTGAATCCCCAGATTCATTAGGGTGTAGGGAATACGTCTTTTCGTTCTAACTTCAAATTTCACCGAGGTTAATTTTTATTTTCTTTCCGCCGGTTGGTGGTGGTGGTGATCAATAAACCCTAGGGCCCCTCTGCTAGGGGAATTAATGGCGTCAAATAATTTACTCGTTTTAAAATTTACGGCCTGAAATTTTGGGGAGCTAGTTGATTATATTAACCCTAATGATAACTTAGTACATGTTCCATCAACCCTGAAAGGATGAAATACAACAGAACTTAAAAAGGGACGAATTCATTTTTTTATGGAAGCACAAGGCCTCAAATTTTGGGGAAGGCATTAAGTTGATCAAATCGACCCCAGTGCGTAACTGCTACTAATTTTATCGATTCCAAAAGGATGAAAGTCAAAGTCGACCTCTGCGGAATTCGCACTCTGAACGTAACGGCAGATGAAATAGTTATTGCCCACAAGGGGCTAAACAGAAGGGACAAACAAGCACAAACAAAGGGATTAAGTCGATTAGGTCGACCCTTGTCCGTAACTGGTACTTATTTAATCGATCCCGAAAGGATGAAAGGCAAAGTCGACCTCGGTAGAATTTGAACTCTGAACGTAACGGTAGATGAAATACTGCTAAGCATTTTGCCCGGGGTGCTAACGATTCTGCCAGCTCGCCGCTTTTACAAGATTAGATTAATAATGGCCGGACATTTCTTTCCTTGGAAAGAATTCTGGCGTGATGGTTATTGCACTAACTGGAAAAGTAAAACATACGTGTGTTGAAAATTATTTCTGTCTGGTCTGTCTCAAATTATACAACCTCAAACTATCTCAAATTATTAATATAATGAATCTACTAATAACACACTTGCAATGAGTGCAATTATATATATATATATATATTTTTAAGATTTTAACAGGTAGCAATACAATTACTCCAGAATCAAGCTATTTATAGATAAGTAGGCTTAGGAAGACAGATTTAAGCCTCTTAAAAATAAGAAATTGTGAATGGGTAAGTGGTTTTGAGATTTTCGTTTACAGTTAGTGTTTTCTAATGATGTCGGCCAACTGTAAATGTATGAATACAGAAATAGAGCAAGAAGCAAAACGAAATAAGGCATCCGTTCAGATCGTTTTCCTCAGTTCAATTTCATAAAAATATTCCATCCCTCCATCCATCCATCCATCTATCTATCTATCTATCTATCTATCTATCTATCTATGGATAAACCTAATGTTACCCCATTTTACACTATTGACATTTTCTGTGATATACGATACCCTTTTTTTCCCCTACCGACCCCTTTTGATCGGATTTCTTTTTTTTTTTTTGAAAGAAAAGATCTACAGTTGTATTTGTCCCCTCTGTGTGCAGCCTTGTGTGGCTAATAAAAGAAAGTTATCTAGCTATCTATCTAAACACTCATCCGTCTCTTTTTAAAATCGGTACCATTTTTGGCTTATTTAAGCTAATATTTAAGCTTTTCGCATTACGTACATAGCACTATTAACATTCCTTCGGCATTCTTCTGCTCCTCATCTTATTCCAATTTTTGTGGCTTACATTCTATTCTTTTTCTTCCATATTTCCTTTAGTTCATTTCTCA
>NC_142930.1:120311267-120326267 GCF_046866305.1 Octopus bimaculoides | reverse complement strand
CTCTTATGTATGTATGTATATATATATATATATATATATATATATATATATATATATCTTAGAAAAAATAAGGTACTCAGAGATTTGGATGTTTCACAGATTTATGATTTATAAAAACATGTGACATATTAATAAAAATCTGTAAATGTACAACCATCCAGATCTCTGAGTACCTTATTTTTTCTAATATATTATACCTGTACATCACTTCCAAACCTTCTAATATATATATATATATATATATATATATATATATATATATATATATATATATATATATATATATATGTGTGTTTGTGTGTGTGTGTGTGTGTGTGTGTGTGTGTGTGTGTGTGTGTTTGTGTTTCTGCATTTGTCCCTATCACCACTTGACAACCGTTGTTGATGTATTTTGCGTCCCCGTAACCTAGCGGTTTGTCAAAAGGGACCGATAGAATAAGTAATAGACTTAAAAAATAAGTACTGTAGTCAGTTCATTCCACTAAAAATTCAAGGCGGTGCCCTAGCGTGGCCGCAGTCTAATGACTGATACAGGCAATATATATATATATATATATATATATATATATATATATATATATATATATTAATATTAATATTTAGCAGGAGCAGGGGTCGAGAGTTCCGTGCATTCGCCCTTATAAAATTAGTTTGATAGTTGCCAACGTACAAAACTTTCGGCCTCTGCGTCACTCTGGTGCTTCTGCTAAATATTTATAAGAATATACATATACTCATATTTTGAGTTCTATTTTTCCGTTTGCATCACCATGCCTGTACGTATATATGCGTGTGTGTGTGTGTGTGCATGCGCATGTGTGTGCGCGTGCGTGTGCATGCGTTTGCGCGTGTATGTTTCTGTGTTTATGCCACTCTATATAGAAATATGAAATATATGGTAATCTGCTGTAATATGACTACAGAGAAAACATTTATTTTTATGAGTTGCTCTTTATGCATTAATACGCATTCAGATTCTATTTGTTCGATCTGGATGAATTAGAAGTGCCTAAAAACGTCTCACAATCTATATAAATTTAGCACTACACAGTGGTAAATCTAATGAGTTTACTTCTGATCACATACAAGTGCACAACTGCAGTTACAAGAGAAACAAATTGAAGAAAAACCGTCTGGGTGGAAATGTACGATACCGACCTGCTTTCAGGAACGGATTTTAGTGATAGCGAAGTGGAATGTTAAACGGAATATGAAAGAGAATTGAGAAGTGTATAGGAAGAAATGTTGTCGCAGTGACATCAGCCAATAATCCCCGAAAGACTAATGACCATCGTATTGTTTGAAATAGAAGGCTACAATTTAATATACATCAATCCAACTCTCATGGACATAGTTTCTAATCCAACTTCAATACCCTTCATTAGTTGGAATTTTTTAGTTGACAATATCACTCATGAATCATTTGTCCATTCTTTCGCTACCAATATGAAATCCCATTTTGCCTTTAAGATATAACGTTTGTCATATTGTGAACACATCTCTTCAACACAAGACCTGTTAATGTTCAGGCTTGACATTTGCAGTGAAATTTAGGCTTGTAGGCGTCTTCTTACATATGTTCACCTGAAGAAAAGGTTTTTTTTTGTTGCATGATGTAATACCTCTCTTCATCAATAAAAAACATGTCTGAACCAGATGTAGTCTGAACCACAATCCATCTGTTGTTATTTGTTTATGTATGTGTATATATACATTGCAGCCTCTTATTGAAAGAATGAAGGGCGGTAATCACCTGTGTGTTAGTGTTTCCGGAGGTAATGACGATTATGTCGTTGATGTATAACAGAGGGAGGGTTGGAGAGGACATTGAACCCCAGAGTCCACCAAATTAGGGTGAGCTCGATACAGACAAAGCTCCATCTTAGTGCACAAAGCGATGATGAGAATTATCAACAATCTGCCCTGTAAGCTTTCTAGGGAAGCGTAAATTTATGGTTGAAGAAAAAAAATAAATATATAATCTTCACTTAAACTTAACTAAAACTCTTGTTTATGGAGAAGCACTTAGATTTTAGATACGGTTAAGCTTTGCCAATATAAAGGCCGAAATATTCAATTTACTTCCTCTCACGAAATATAATTTATTGGATTAACTACGTCACCCATTATCGTTGATAGCATTTTAATTTTCTGAAACCATGCTTATCGAGAATTCAATAGGCTTATTAGCTTTCATAAGTAACTCGTAGATAATAGTTATTTACTAACTATTGGGTTATGAAAGACGTTTCTTCTAAAACTTCTTATGTAATACGGAACAGATAGCATGTTATATACAGGTTATTGTGTGTTTGGCATAGTTTTGAAGTATATGGGAGAGTGACAACATTTCGGTGCAAACACTAAGTAGATATTCCACATTTATTAGTGACAGAAAATAGTATCCGCATCGATGGAATGATTATGTGTGGTTCCTGCTTAATCAAAGAAGAAATTGAGGCGTTATAAGAATTTTAATGGGCTTCTAATTAAAGTTAGGGAGACGAAAGGAAGAACTTCACCCGAGAGCCAAAAACCATGACTCTGTTACATTCAACAAAAGGTAAATGGATGGAGGTAAACGACGTGGTGAATGAAGTCTACCATTCATTAAAAGAGGCCATAGGAATACAAGAGGCAAAAGCAGTGTACAACAAAGTTGGGAAAGATACAGGTATTCCCTGTTGCATCACTTATGCTCAAAACCAGGAAAGAACCAATGATATAAAAGGTTCTAGGTGTATTCGGCTACAACAATTCATCTACGACAATTTATCTGTGTGTGGTTATCTGTGTGTGGTGTGTGTACGTGTGTGGTTGTAGATCACTTGCATCCGTAGATGAATTTTTGTAGACAAATTCGCCGGATAACGACAAATAAATGTGCGATTTTGCTTGTATTTGCATCTAGAGGGCCGGTGAAGGAAATACCACATATAAGCCGATGTATACACTGATTTACAAGATAATTGTTAGTATTTGACTATATGCACGTTAATATGTTAGATCATGGGATAGTGCTGGAAATTATATAACTTACTGTAGTTATGGTATTTACATCCTACATCATCAAAATTTAAGCACAAACTTCTCAACATACAATATATATATATAGTCTTGTTCATGAACACATCAAACTACCCGTTGCGAGAATCAAAGCCACAAGATCAACACGGTTAGCATTATTCATTATTCATATACTTCTGGCTAAAAATAAAACTCATACAAAATAAAATAGTCTCAGCTGCATTTTGACAGAAAAATGATGGAACGATAACGGCTTGGATACTGTTAGTCATACGTCAATCTGATCTGACTAGGACTAGACAACTAAATCAACAATAGATTACATATATATATATATCTGTCTGACTGTCTGTCTGTCTGTCTGTACGCCTGTCTCTCTCTCTCTCTGCATATATATATATATATATATATATATATATATATATATATATATATATATATATATATATATATACATATATATATATATATATGTGTATGTGTGTGTGTATGTGTGTATATATATATATATATATATATATATATATATATATATATATATATATATATATATATATATATATATATATATATATATGTATATGTATATATATATATATATATATATATATATATATATATATATATATATATATATATATATATATATATATATATATATACATACACACACACATACACACATATATATATATATGTATATATATATATATATATATATATATATATATATATATAAAGGTTATGAAGGCTATTGGAGTTAACCAAACCCTAATAATACAGGCAATACCGAGTAAGTGCTGTATACCGACTAGTTTTGCTACCCCTGTCGTGGTTCCAACATGAGTGGGGAATATAACATGGGTCGTGTATTAGCGTGTGTATAAATAAAGAAAGACTATCCTTTGAGTAAACAACGCACAGAGTATACTGGATACGATATGACATATAACCACCTTTGTAACTACATTTATCTCCGGAAAATACCCACAAGGATTCTTTACATGGATGTCTACTGTTGGAATGGAACTATACTCCAAGTACTGTTTCTTCTTTGTTCTTCTTTCTGCGCATCGCTCTCACTTCTTACTACAAATCTCCTCTTATAGATGTAATAGTCCATTCTTCTACTATTACCGTCTCCGATGAAGGGATACATTGAATTTTTCCTGAAACAGTTATAAGACTTTATACATAAATATAATTCTAACTTTGCCATTGGTCTCTTTATCTTATTCTTCATATATATATATATATATATATATATATATATATATATATATATATATATATATATATATATACTCGACTAAAGGCGGTGCTATAGCATGAGTCCCGGTGACAGGTGGATAGGTCTTTCCCTACGACCCAGGGAATGACGTTCTGCTCATAAGTACGCCTTTATAGTTGCTTGAAAGTCAGGAACCAGGATAATCTCCGTCCTAACGAACCCGTTACATAGAACAGACTCGAACTAGTGATTTGACGGCAATTTGGCAGTGATTTCAATCGGGGTAGAGGTTGGCTCGCTTAATCAAATAAGTACCTGTTATGTAATAAGGTTGGTTCATATAAATAAACTAATATGAAAAAATATATTTCGTCTATTTTGTTAAAAAAATTATTATCATAATATTATATTTATATCTATCAGAAACGTTTGCTGTTTACAATTATGTCTACATATAGAGTCCTATATAAACATCTAGATATCACGCTCCCTCCACCTTTCACTCTCTCATTTAGTCCTTTTTTTTCTCTCCCCCTTTCTCTCTGCTTGTCTGCCCACCTCAACCTTCACGCTGAACATATATATATGTGTGTGTGTGTGTGTACATGTGCATAGCATATGTGAGTGTACGTATGTCCGTAGCTATGCGTTTGTCTGTGTATGTAATCACCTATAAGCGTGTATATTTTACACACAGACAACCAAAAACATACATTTGTGCATACATACATAAGTTTATACATCCAAATAGATATACAAAAAAATATATACATTTATACGTATACGTTTATCTATCCGTCTATCCATCTATCCATCTACCTCTCGCTTTCTCTCTTTCTCATCTCTCGCTCTCTCCTTATATATATATATATATATATATATATATATATATATATATATATATATATATATATATATATATATATATATATATATATATATATATAAAACGACGTTTGTATAATTTTTATGTATGTATACATACACGCATATATATGTATGCACGCGCACACACACGCACACACACACACGCACACACACACACATACACACACACCCACACATACGCACACACATCCGAACTCGTACATTTCCTTCCACTTGTATGTGGTGTTTATCAAATCACTGAATCATATGAGAATTTGCTGCTAACTATTGTTTTATCTGACGTTAATTTCCTGTTATTACCGTAGGCTTAGTTATTTGAGTTTCATGAATATTCTCTCCTTCCACTTGTATTGTTACTCAAGTGTATTGAATTTTAGATACGATTGGGAGATTAACTTTACTTTTTTTTTTGCCTTATCGTAATTTTGATTTTACAATGTTTTTTTTTGTATTTATTTTGGGTGTCTGTTACACGGATCGTTTTTGTTATGTTATCGTGTTATGCTTATTGCTAGACTATTTAGTTTAGTCTAAAAATCCTTAGTAGGTCTATTACCTTTCCTGGCTTATTTAGGTCTTTTCTTTTCGTTGATTGCATATGTTTTGTAAGAAGTAGGATGTATGTATATATATTCTGTACTTGGTTAGACTGTATAAAGCGTATTCGTTTATAGTCACACATATCTTATATGTACATGTGTATCTGAGATATTGTATACGTGTGTATATATGCGTGTGAATCGTGGCACTCCGTCGGTTACGACCTACCAGGGTTCCATTTGATCCGATCAACGGAACAGCCTGCTCGTTAAATTAACGTGTAAGTGGTTGAGCACTCCACAGACACGTGTACCCTTAACGTAGTTCTCGGAGAGATTGAGCGTGACACAAAGTGTGACACAAAGCTGGCCCTTTGAAATACAGAAGGAGTGAGAGAAAGTTGTGTTGAAAGAGTACAGCAGAGTTCGCCACCATCCCTTGCGTGAGTCTCGTGGCGCTTTAGGTGTTTTCGCTCAATAAACACTCAGAATGCCCGGCCTGGTAATCGAAACTGCAATCTAACGACAGCGAGTCCCCTGCCCTAACCAGGTAGAGTCCAGGTTCTGGCTAAACGCCTCAAGTAGTAAGAAGCATCAAGAATCGCTTGAGGTGAGCAATCCCTTTTGTCATTCTTCTGAAGGGTAAATCCGAATTCCCATCACTTGGTTATGAATATTTTGGAGAATGTAAATCCAAAATAATTACAAAAAATACGGAGACTGGTATATCTACAAAGTTTTCTTCTAATTTTAGCAGTTAATTTTACAACATAATTGGTTCAAATGACTGACTGGTATTTCTGCTGCATAGGGAATGTGCAGCTGCACAGGCAATCAGCAATATTCCGCTATGCACCTTCTTTCAAGGTATTTCCGGACAAGTGTGATTCGAAGCGAACTGAATTTGTTTATGCGTGACTAGGTTATTTCTTTATTTTACTATGATTTTAGATACGAACGAAAAGTGAAGGGGACATGTTGAAATGAGATTTGTCTTTAAAATTTACTTTGATTCTGACTTTATCTTTAACCTAGTCCCAGGAAGAAACTGACAATACTGTATACTAAATTATGTCAGAGTATATATCTTAATCTTTTAATACAAATTCATCGGTGTATTAAGCGATATTAAATGAAAACAAGAACACACAGAGAGTGCAAACCTCCGCCAAGGCAACACCAACGTCCTCTCAACGATTAGCTAGATATGATTTCTAAAATGGGAACATCTGAAATACACTTGGCTTCTCTCACAAACGAGAATACTAATAATGAACACGACTGTTCACAAAAATTTTGTGAAAAAACTGGAAAAATAATCCAGAATCCTTGTCCGGTACAATCGATCCCAAAATCTAATCAATTCTTGCCAGTCACATGGCCAAACATCCCTGAAAGTTTCATACGAACCCATCCAGCGGTTCTTGATATATCTAGTCAACAGAGAAACAAACGAACAAAGAAAACAAACAAACACGAATATATATATATATATATATATATATATATCTTAAAGGATAGAGCTCAAAATCAATGCATTGAAGATACTTTATTGCAGCAACAATTATAATAACAGAAACAACCACAATAAGCCAAACCTATGCACATTTCAATAGGGTATCCCGGATAAATAAACCACATCATAAGATGTCTCGTAAAATATTGTAACAAATTACAGCATATTACAAATTTCTGGATACTCCATCTCATCAGGGTCGCATTATTGCCATCACCAATAGTATTGGTCGCATTATTGCCATCACCAATAGTATTGGTGATGGCAATAATGCGACCCTAATGAGATAGAGTATCCAGAAATTTGTAATATGCTGTAATTTGTTACAATATTTTACGAGACATCTTATGATGTGGTTTATTTATCCGGGATACCCTATTGAAATGTGCATAGGTTTGGCTTATTGTGGTTGTTTCTGTTATTATAATTGTTGCTGCAATAAAGTATCTTCAATGCATTGATTTTGAGCTCTATCCTTTAAGAGACATGTATACATATATATATACAAAAACTCAACTGTGAGTTTTTGGCTAAGACTGTTAACAGATACTATATATTTTGTAAAATTTGTTTTATAAAAGTATATATTTAATATATATATATATATATATATATATATATATATATATATATATATATATATATACGACAGGCTTCTTTCAGTTTCCGTTTACTAAATCTACTCACAAAGCTTTGGTCAGCCCGAGGCTATAGTAGAATACACTTGCCCATGGTGCCACCCAGTGGGACGGGATCCAGAGCCATATGGTTGATAAGCAAGCTATTTACTACACATCCAATCTTGCGCCTATACACAGCCACACGGAATGGAGTAGACAAGATCCAGGCTACATAACTTTCATAGCAAGCAGAACCTCATAAGTGGTAAATATCCAGGCGAGGTGTATAACGCAGGCCACTCTTCAAGGCAAGGATATCTTGAGCAAATGAACTTTCCTTTAATTAAGATATCCTTGGCCTGAAGTGTAGCTTCCGTTATACACCTCGCCTGGATATTTACCACTTCTGAGGTTCCGCCTGGTATGAAAGATATGTAGCTCGGATCATATCTACTCTATTCCGTAACTCTTGTATTCTTGTATTCTTATTCGCACACCTGACAAACCCTGTCGCGTACTGTGGAATATAAAAAGAACTTTTTTCAGTTTATCGTACTTTGATACGAAAAAGTCCATAACCTCCGCCTCAATAAACTATTATTTTCCCTGAAAATTTTTTTTCATCTTTACTACGGATTTCTTAAAGCTTTCTTCCTACACATCGAGCCCTGGATCTTACATTTATATATATAATAATATAAATAATATAGATATATGCATATACCCATACATATATGTACTTACCTACATCTATATGTATACATACATGCATATATGGGTACAGGACCTCACAGAAAACAATGAGAAACGAAAACATAAGAACGAAAACAGAAAACGAAATTTTTTCGAGCAACATAAAAAAAACAAAACAGAGAAGCGAAACATGCAACATAAAGAGTAAATCCTTTCGTCAGTTGTCCCTGTTTCATCTACTCCGCGTTTCAAATGCAAGGACACTATGCGACTTCGTTGGAACAGTCCTTCCCGCAAAGCAAATTAAATAAAATTTGTTAACAAGAACAAGACAGTGAGAACAAGACAGTAAAAACAATAAAAAAAAGTAAAAACAAGACAGTAAGAACAAGATTGTAAAAACAAACGGTGAGGGCTACTGAGCCAAGACGATAGAAAAATTATTATGAACGCTAAGTAGAAGTGCCATGTTTTTACGTTTGTTTTTACAGTCTTGTTCTCACTGTCTTGTTTTTACTCTCCTGTTCTTGTTAACACTTTCACCCTCTGCAAAAAATTCCAAATTTAATTTAATTTGCTTTGCAGGAAGGACTGTTCCAACGAAGTCGCGTATTTTCCTTGCCTTCGAACGCGGAGGAGACGGAACAGGGACAACTAATGAAGGGATATAATCTTTACGTTGCATTCTCGTTTCTCTGTTTGTCTTTTTTCTTTGTTCGAAAAATGTTCGTTTTCTGTTTTCTTTTTTATTCTTTCGTTTTTCATTTTGCTTAACGTTTTTTTGTGATGTCCGGTACCCATATATGCATGTATGTATACATATAGATGTAGGTATATACATATATGTATGGATATATGCATATATCTATATTATTTATATTATTATATGATCGAACACCACGCATCCTTTTCCAAGTATATATAAATACACACACACACACACACACACACACATACACACACACACACACACACACACACACACACACACACACACATACACACACACACACACACACACACATATATATATATATATATATATATATACATATGTATATATATATATATATGTATATATATATATATATATATATATATATATATATATATATATATATATATAATATTACTTCATCCTATTTGGGCGATTACACTAATCTCCTTTCTATGATGTTTTACCCTACTGATCATATTACGTATACTTGCAGTGACTTTAAGTAAGTACGTCTCCATTTGACTAAATCATATATCGTCTAGAAACTACAAAATCATACATACAATATCATTTGTAACATTACAACTTATAAAATCTATTCGGTCTGAATACCTTAACTGACCTTACTACTTTCATATCTTCCCCCGCTTTTCGGGTTTCCTTTAACTTTTCCCTGCCTCTAATTTTAATCCACTGTCTTTTTATATGTAGGTTATATGTATTTCTTATTATTTTCCATTAATTCTTATTATTTTGTTTTCTTATTTTGATATTGTTACTTATTAACCTCATATCCCTTATAAATTGCTATTTTTCTTGTTCGTAAATTGATAATTTTTCAGTTAAGTCTATGCGAGATATTTATACTATATACTTATAAGCGTATAAATATTTGAAGATGCATATATATATATATATATATATATATATATATATATGTGTGTGTGTGTGTATATATATATATATATATATATATATATATATATATATATATATATATATATATATATATATATTTATATTTATATATATATGCATAGAGGCACATATATATGTGTGTGTGTATATCTGTATAAATTTTTCCACCTTTCTGATTCATGGCTTAAAAGTAATAAATAACATGTATATCTTTCCAATTATTCCATATGGAAATGCCTTGAGCAATCTTTATAGAAACCACCTAATATGTACATGAATGGATGTTCAACTGATTCTATGTAATCTTCCTTTTTAATGCTTATAATTGATATATACACACCTTTTACTTATTTTGGTTATAATATCATTTTTTGAGATTCTTAAATTTTATTTTCATACAACATAATGTTGTTTACAAACATTGTCGCCTAAATAAAATTTCCTCTGTATTAACATCTTAGATTTCTTCACGCCTTGCCCCTTTAACTGGTAATTAACATCACGATTTAAAGTCTACCCCTACCCTGCCTCTTTTTATAGACAGTTACCTACATCCAACTACCTACTCCTAATGTCTTCTTTCCTCCCTGGGGAAAAGGGATACATGAGCTGTCAACTCACTCTTGTCCTTTCTTAAAAATAGACTGTCTTCTAGTCTTCGATTTAACAATTCATAAAGAGATGAAGGAATTAGAAATGAATTACAGTCTTACAAGCCTATGACCCCACTGTGCTCCATGCGATTTTTAGAAGGTGTAGTCTATTCTTAGCTACAATAGCGACAACATGAGTTTCTTTCATCTTCTGGCTCTGTTAAAATATTCAAGAAAAATTATATTAATGTGTCCTACTTTTTAAAATTCCATTTATTTATTAGTCCATCTGATAATGGCATTGAATTTAAGTTGATGTAATGATTTCAGTGTTCAATTAAATGGAGCTGCTTGAAACGTTCGTACTGCATTACTACATGATATCCTCTTGCTAATTTTGATTATATATATTCATATATATATATATATATATATATATATATATATATATATATATATATATATATATATATATATATATATATATGTGTGTGTGTGTGTGTGTGTGTGTGTGTGTGTGTGTGTGTGTATGTGTGTGTGATGTTACAATTGTCTTTTCTATAGCATGAGGGTAGTCAGTTACTTCAACTTCTTTACTCTAATTCCTGACAGGTGCAAGAAAAATTCAACTTCGGTGACATTTTAACTGAGTACGTAAAAACGGCCGTAACAATTCTGCTGGCGCGTCGCTTTATGGGGTGTTATAATGAAACAATTTAACATTGAACTGAAGAATTACTCAATACTTTTTTGTAGAGTACACATCTAATATTTCTTATGTATTTACCAGAAAAAGGGTGACAGGGGCTTCGGAAACTCAACCCTACATTTTTTGTCAGCGGCTAGTAACCCGAAACTTCGGTGTCATTACCACCCTTCATCTAAAAGTACAACATACAGGGTACGATGGGTAAATTGTCGCCATTTTATATTTTTAATTTCGCGCAGGCATATTGTTTTTCTAATTTTGTTGACTACACAGTATAGTAGGCTCAGTTGGGCAACGTCTGTGAGAAAAACAGCACCATTACGCAATTCACTCTGCCAGAAATTTGGAAACGACATGCTGTACTGCTTGGCATTCCAACCAGAAGCTCCAATATGAACATTTCAGAGTGTTTGGCTGTCAATATGAGGACAGTGCAGACGTTTCGGAAAGAGTTCGATGAGTGTAATGGTGATTACGAAGTTACGGCAGCGCTTTTGATCATTCTGATAAGAAAAGAACTTCTTTATTTGTTGGTGAGATTCAGGCCATGATATACAACGATCCCTCCAAGTCCATCAGGTCCATTGCCTGGGACATGGGAGTATCTGAGTTTCTTATCAAGCAGGTAGAGCATGAAGACATTCGGTATTCCTCATACAAGATGAGAAAGAGCCAATTTTTAACCCAAGCAATCAAGGACAAGAGAAAAGACCGCGCTACGAATCTTTTGAACAAACTCAAACATTCTCTCCAACCGAACATGCTTTGGTTTTTCTCGGACGAGAACAATTTCTGCCGGGATCAGATGGTCAACATACAGAACAACCGTGGACCCCAAAACATGTACCGAGTGTGATAAAATCAAACATCCAGTCAACATCATGGTGTTTGGAGTGATCTCTAGAGTGATGGTGACATTACGCCACCATTTGCCTTTCCACACGGTTTGAAATCCAACACGGGGGTCCTACATCAAGTGTCTGGAGGAGGTAGTGCTGCTCTGGGTCAAGTGGATTGCTGCTGGAGGACCCTGTGTCTGGCAACAGGACTCTGCACCATACCACAAAAGCAGGAGAACCCAGTCATAACTGTCAGACAATTTCTGCGACCACATCACCCCTAACATTTGGCCAGGTAAATCTGCAGACTGCAACCCCTTCATCATTATGTGTGGGCGCAGTTGAGCGAGAGACCAACGAAACTCCTTGTAAGACCAAAGATAAGCTGAAGGCAAAGAATAAGGCAGCATTCATATATATATATAATTCATATATATATATATATATATACACACACACACAAACATATCTTTTTTCACTTGTTTTAGTTATTATACAGCGGCAATGCGGTGACAACATTAAATTTTTAGTCGAACGAATCAAACGAAGTACTTTTTTTTTATTTTTTGAAAGCCAGGTACTTATTCTATCGCGCTCTTCTGCCGAACCGCTATAGATATCCCGGAAAGTATTTAACTTTAGATACCACCAGTGCTTGTTTCGATAACGGACCTTATAACCTTACGCTACGCGCCTGCATAGTGGAATTTAGTATCGATGTGTATATATAAAGATGTATATGAATATATGAATCTATATAAATAGTGCATACATGCGAACATGTATACAAAAACAGACACATGCATCTTATATATACAGGTAAATATGCAAACATATGTAAGCAGCTACTTACTTCCCTACTTTTATATTACATTATATGCTTGCGTGTGAACGTCTCTGTGTGTATATGTCTGTATCTGTATGCGGGTGTATATGTGAGTATATATACGTAAGGGAGGAAGAGACAATGCAATTGAACTGAACAGATATATAAACGCAGGTATATATTAAACAAAAATTTCCGCACTGAAATATGTCATAACTAATAATTTTACATACGTTAAATTACACATCTTGTGAGAATTCTCATTGAATTCGCGTGGAAACTTAAAAAAATATGATGGACATTCTAACTTATATTTTAATTTGAGTTTATAATTGATCTGTAGAGCATTTCCATTCGATATTAACATAATAGAAGTGAATAAGAGAGGAATATTTAATTCGCTATATATTGTGTTTAACTTTAATTACTTCGTTAATGCGGCAGAGTGAATGATGAGACTGCAGTCCTCTGACATATCTGTTTTGTATCAAGGAAAACCATTACATATAATTAACTGGTGCAACTGAACACGCACACTACAAGCAAGCATATACATAGTAACAAGTTCCCAAGCGCATCTTACTCATACACGCACGCGCGCGTGCGTGTGTATGTATATACATACATATATACATGTATGTGTGTGTATCTATGTGTGTAAGTGTGGGATATATATATATATATATATATATATGTGTATGTGTATACTTGCATATATATATATATATATATATATATATATATATATGTGTATACTTGCATATATATATATATATATATATATATATATATATATATATATATATGTGTGTGTATATGTGTACGTATATATATATATATATATATATATATATATTCGTACACACACACACACACACATATATATATATATCGTTGCTATTATGCAAAAGTGTCGTAAGTCCAAAACGTTGCTATTTCAGAAACCAAAAAAGTAGTTTCACCATTCCATAGCATCAGGGTAGTATTCATCAATTCGGTCAACAAACCCCACTCAATACCAGCTGACCACATGTTACCGTCCTTAAATCTGCTAAATGAATGACCATCCTACGCTCTTCAACAGAAAATAACGCAGAAATAAGCAGAGAGAGAAAATAAAAATGGTTTAGTGTCTAGGGATCAATCATGGCGAATGCTGGACAGAGGTGTTCAGGCAGGAGAGCTAGGAAGAAGGGGCGTGAAAAAGTAGTAGTTATCCCAAAATGAAGGAATGCATGCGTGTGTATGTGAGAGCATGTATGTGCGTGTGGATAGGGGCTGGTGACCCTGACGTGTGCGTGTGTGCATGTGTAGTTGTGTAGATGATGGCGTGAGTGGTGGGAAGTGGTCAGTGCTAGAATGTACGCGTGGTGTGATGTAAATATATATATATATATATTTATATATATATATACATATATATATATATATATATATACACACACAAATGAACTTTTATATACGAGCAGATGGAATGAAGAGGTTTTATTACTACAATTGTTTCGTCACATCAGTATCAGCTTGTAATTGCGGAAAGTATATCGAGGGAAATCAGTCTTACTCTATGTGATAGCCGAAACCAGCAGAAGAGTTTTGGGAAGCACACTATAAGATTATTACCCACGTAATATTGTGTGTGTGTATATATATATATATATATATATATATATATATATATATATATATATATCCAGCGCCGGTGCGAGCGGTACATCATTTGTACGATGTGGAAAATATACCGCCAGCATTACCCAAACGACCTGAACATTAGATTCAAGGTTCATCCAAGGCTGGGACCTCGAGCCATACGTCCCCTGCCCAATTCAAGATCACAACATATAGGTACATTGCGGCATAACTTCTTTTCCTCAACAGGCCCTGCC
>NC_142930.1:120286267-120306267 GCF_046866305.1 Octopus bimaculoides | reverse complement strand
GCCATTGCGCCTCCACACAAGTAATTACATTCACATAGAATCTCGAAATCATCTCAGGAGAGAAACTTTCAACATGTCAACTTTCTTGACGCGTCAACGACTCCGTGGGTTATGTCGTCGACAGAGACTACTCTGTTCCTCTAAAAACCACCATAATCTACATAATATCATTATATTTCTCTTTTTATCCTCCTGCCACTTCAAAAATCATTGATTCATACACTCCACACATTTTACTAAATCATTGATTCTTATAACTACTTTAAGATACTCTCACGCTCATAGGTGTTAGCCCTCAAAAACTGACTTCCTAAATATAAACTAAACTTTAATCCTATTAAACCTACCACACTTACTCCATCAAGACGACTATGAACGACTGAAGAGGCTACTTGTAGTGTCTTCTTAGTCAGAGTAAATTATAGAATTCGTATATCAGAAAGTAAATAAAAAAAGAAAACATAAGCGTAATGTAACTGGAATGAATGAAAATTATATATTAGAGGAAACTAAATCTTTTGGATTGTGTTTTTCTTTTATTAACAATCGAATATCGATAAGTACTTAATGGTCATTTGATGGTACTGCAATTCATATATTTACCAGAATATACTGATACGGTGGTGTTGATTTGGTTTAAAAAGAGTTTTAAACGGTTACGTTTTCTCGACTACCATATAATTCTCAGTATTTGTCTTCATTTTTTTCTGGCTTATTCATGATACTGTTGCTATTGTTACTGTTTATTTCCGGTATATTCTGTGCCAAATGACCTTAGCAGGTCATAACTATGTCTAAATTAGTGTGAAATCGATGGCTGAAGTTATTTTAAATCAGCGAAAACGAATTTAACAGAACAGCGTTTAAAATCGCTTGATTCATTTATATCTTCGTGTTTGTTTATTTTCCTTTTCACTAATCGGATTCTCGACTAATAAAATTCTGTCCAACTATCTCGTTTATCGTTGCATTTAAAGTTCGTATCAGCAAGAGAAACAATTGTCTGTACAAAGATTAATTCTGGTTTTGTTTTTGTATGAAGTTTTCTTGAACTTGCGAACCCCTTCCGAGGCGCACACATCAATCATGTCATTAGTAGCTAGGTAATAGAACCATAAAGATACACTTTAGACGAGGATTCCCTGCAAAACACTGCCAAACGTTATTCCACACTACTCGAAGTTAAGGCCATTTGAAGGAATCTTAATATATATTGTTTTAAGTTACGTTTACAGTCTAATTTCTAAGACGCTTCCAATACCATAAAAGGTACTTTTTCAAATAGATCATCAAATCCCTTTACCAAAACTATATCTATTAGACTGCTAATCGTACTTTCACTTTCCTCATAGAAATAGATTACTTTTGCTTCATTCACCTTATTAATTCTATTTGACCATTTAGCTTTCACACTCTTCACTTAAGGAATGACATCTAGTGAGATGCATTCACCATTAACTTTCTACGTGGACGTTAGAGCGTTTTAAGAAATTGTATATCCCGTTACTTACGTTTTTCATTAATTTCCTTTATATATTTCAGTTCATTTGATAAATGAGATTTAGTCATGTAGCTATATTTTTACTTTTACAAATTAACACTTTTTTTCTCTTAAGAACATCACATCGTATCAATAGTTAGCCATATGTATACTTTTCTTTTGAACTACATTCAGCACTGGTATTAACGCTTGCTGTGGATATAAAAACATATATTATTTGTCTTTGTCGTTCATGAGATGTTGACCTAAAATACGACTAATGTTTGGACAGGTACCGGAAAAGAAAAGAATAATGTTTGGCGTAGGAAACTTTTCAAAGATATGGAGATCCTCAACTTAAATCATACACATCAGTTTTGTCATAATATTAAACATTGAGATACTAAGTGATAATGACAGTCACCACTAGTTTCATATATTAAGAAATATATTTCACAAGTGCAGTGGTAGCAATACTAATAATTTCTAAATAGACTCAAGGTCAGCTATTCTGGAAGACCCCCTAAATCGATTGGTGGTTATTTTATCGTACACAAATGGATTAAAGTAAAAAACGACGGCCAGAGTTTCTGATTTTAGGATTCAATTGAAAAAACAAATAAATAAAATATTCTTTTCTACTCTAGGCACAAGGCCCGCAATTTTTGGAGAGGGGCCCAGTCGATTAGACTGAATCTTAATTTATCGACCTTGAAAGGATGAATGACAAAATCGAACTCGGCGGAATTTGAGCTCAGAACGTAACAACAGACGAAATACCACTAAGCATTTCGCTCGGCGTGCTCACGTTTCTTATTTCTTTATTGCCCACAAGGGGCTAAACATAGAGAGGACAAACAAGGACAGACAAAGAGATTAAATCGTTTACATCGACCCCGGTGTGTAACTGGCACTTAATTTATCGACCCCGAAAGGATTAAAGGCAAAGTCGACCTCGGCGGAATTTGAACTCAGAACGGAACAGCATACGAAATCCCGCCAAGCATTTCGCCCGGCGTGCTAACGATTCTGCCAGCTCACCGCCTTGGTTGCAGTAGTAGTAGTAGTAATAATAATAATAATGATAATAATAATAATAATAATAATAATAATAATAGTAATAAAGATAATAATAATAATAATAATGAGATTAATAATAGCAATAAGACTACTACTACTACTACCGCTACCAATGAACCATGCCCCCATGATTTTGATGCACGGTGGGGGGGGGGGGAGAATAAAGGATCAAACAGGATGAAAAAAAAATGGACCCGGACCGAGAATGGACAACAAGAAAGGAAGCGGTAAAGGAACGGCAGATGTGGAATTCAGCTGCTGCGGAAAGGTGTTTTCTAATTACATCGAGCTTAGAATTCACCAAAAGGAAGTGTGTCAGAAGAAAGTGATTCAACAGCGAGGGTTGGAAAACCAGAAGACGTGTGGCCAGAACCTCCTGGAAAGAAACCATAGAGAAGGTCATTCTACAGTCAAATCGGAACAGAAAAGAAAAGAGATAGGCGTGAAGAAGCCAAAGATTAAATGGCCGAAGGAAAATGATGCAGCTAGCTATAAGAAATTCGACGACGAGGTAGCAAGAATGACCACCAAAATTCAAATGGACAGGATGGTGATTCACCCGCTGATATTCGTTGACGCTGCATCGAAGAAACCAAAGCGTCAAAGGCCCAAAAGGCCAAAGAAAAAAGGATAAGAAAGAACGCATTCAACACCAGAGCTGAAGACGCCACCGAAAGAGGCGGGGGCCATCACGTCGAAAACGGTAGAAGAGTCGGGGCTGAAACCAGACGTGGTTCCTCCTGATGATGTTTTTATCCACTGGATCCTATAAAGGAGCTGTTGAGGTAGCGAACCACGAAACGTGATCGGAATTCCTCCATTCCTTTCTACTATAGACACAGGGCCTGAAACTTAGGGTGAGGAAGCCGTTCGATTACATCCACTGGTACTTATTTCATCGACCCCGAAAGGACGGATGACAAAGTCGACTTCGAAATTTTAACTCAAAACCTAAGGATGAACGAAATGCTGCTTAGCCCGGCTTGCTAAAGATTCTGCCAGCTCGACGCCTAACATAATAAAAATAGTAGTAGTAGTAGTAGTAGTAGTAGTAGTAGTAGTAGTAGTAGTAGTAGTAGTAGTAGTAGTAGTCGTAATTTATGTACATAGAGACCAAATCATCAAAGCTAATAAACCGAATATTGTTGTGAAAGGCCAAGACAATAAAATTGGTTTATTGATCGACACTAGCATTCTTTGTGATCACAATATCTCAGTAAAAGAATTTGACAACTCAGTGATTGCTCATTAACAATTTTAAAATGTGACATCTCAAGGCCGTTACAATACCAGTAACTGTAAGAACACTTGGAATGATAACAAAAGAAACTGAAAATTATTTGAGAATGATTCCTGGCTTATTTATCATCGATGCAAGAATTACAAAACACCATTGGAAAATACGAAAACTAAAAGAAGCAGCACATATGCTAGGACACAACAACCTCCGATGCAGACCGAGTGCAGATATAAACAGCATATGAGAACCGGTATTAAGGAAGGATAGGAGAATATTAGATTTATAAGCCATAAAATTCACTCCATAATTGCCCACGGGCATATAGCGTAGTGGTTAAGAGCGCAGGTTCGATTCCAGGCAGTGATCTGAATAATAATGATAATAATAATAATGATAATAACAGCAACAACATCGAAAAATACCTTAGGAATGAGAACTCAGGTTCGAAAATTCCCCAAGACACCTGATGAAGGCTGGAGGGTATATCAGCCGAAACGTTGTGTTAACAACAAACAAGATGAGGACAAATATTCGTCAATTGTAAATAATGTATGAAAGGTTTTGTAGTCTTTTTTGCATAGAAGGAGTATAGACGCAGACACGAGTGTGTCGCCAAGGCATTATACTGAGGTATATTATGGCAACAGGGATTTGAAGTAGATACAAAATGGAGCCAACACCCTCCGGTGAGGGTGTCAGAGAATAATGGAACGCTATTATATTGAACGTTACTGTATTGACTGATGGGGCATTATTGTATTGCCTCTCTGTAAAATTAAAGTAAGACAACCCGATATTATCATGCTGAAGCAGGTATCAAAAGGGTGCATCGTCATTGCTGTGACAGTGTCTGCTGGTATGAATTACAGAGGTCATAGAACAGTAGATATTAAGAAGATACCAACTTTTGGAGAGAGATGTGCAAATTCTGCGGAATGCTTCTCCAAAAGCAATCCCAGTACTTATAAACGCCTTGGGTTTCGGTACAAACAGACTTGATAGTTTCGTTGTTGAACTCGGTGTAACAACAAGAGTTGCATTAATGCCGAAATCTCCTCCATTAAGAATAGAGAGAATTGTTGCAAAGGTCCTCCTCATATAAGGAAAGTGGTTGTGACACGGAATCAGTGATATTCATTCCAAATGTACCACATTTCTGCATATCATTAGATGCTAATAATAATAATAATATTAACAATAGTTTCAAATGTTGGCACAATGTCAGAGGAAGGAGTAAATCGATTGCATCGACTTCAGTGCTCAACCAGTATTTATTTTATCGAACCGGAAAGGCTGAAAGGCAAAGTTGGCTACGGTGGAATTTGAACTCAGAACGTAAAAACGGACGAAATGCCGCAAAGAATTTCGCACGGCGTGCTAACGACTCTACCAGCTCGCCGCCTACATAATAATGATAATGACAATAATAATAGTGATTTCATTTATTTGCCGCACTAATAATAATAATAATAATAATAATAATAATCATAATAATAATAATAATAATAATAATAATAATAATAATCATAATAATAATAATAATAATAATAATCATAATAATAATAAAGAGCACCGGGAGAAGTGAAGAATGTCGCAATTCAAATGTGTATTTGTATTGCGGTTGTTATCATATCGTGTAGAGTTCAACGGAAATACTTTCGACTTGCATCTTTCTCCAATAAGATGTAATGATCTGGGTAACTGAACAATGGATAAAACATTAAGAGTATAACGATACATATGACATTAGCAGGCATGAGGCTGGTAGTAAAAGCAAAATCAATATTTCACATATTGTTGATTTCGTTATGAATACTAAATTTCAGCAAGCATATTCTCAAAGGCAGCTTATGCAAACAAGACATCCAGAACACTGTTTTGCGGTTAAATAAAGGATGCGCAAACTATTCTTGTTTAAATTTAATGTCTTTGTACATTACTGCAACCAGAAGAATGTATATATAATATTATAGTCTTATTTTAAGCAAGATGTACGTTGTTTTCGCCAGTAAGATGTGTGTGTATGTGTGCGCGTGCGTGTGCGCGTGTGTGTGTGTGTGTGTTGACATATATTGTATTCATCCTTCAGTTTTGTAGATTCCTTCAAGTTTTCTGAGTTGGACTTAACATTTGCTGAATGTGAAGGGTTTTGGCGGTATTCTCATTAAAATGTTGCTGAATTTCATCACAAATCATTCTGCGTTGCTCAGTAAGTGTAACAGTAGGCGTAGGACTGGATGTGTGGTAAGCAGCTTGCTTACCAACCACATGGTTCAGTCCCACTGCGTGGCACCTTGGGCAACTTTCTTCTACTATAGCCTCGGGCTGACCAAAGCTTTGTGAGTGGATTTGGTAGACGGAAACTGAAAGAAGCCCGTCTTATATATATATATATATATATATGTATATGTTTGTGTATGTGTGTTTGCCCCCCCCCCCAACATCACTTGACAACCGATGGTGGTGTGTTTACGTCCCCGTAACTTAGCGGTTCGGCAAAAGAAACTGATAGAATAAGTACTAGGCTTACAAGAATAAGTCCTACAGTTGCTTTGATCGACTAAAAGGCGCTGATCCAGCATGACCGCAGTCAAATGACTGACACAGGTATAAGTGTAAGAGTAAGATATTCAAGGCTTGCACTCCTGCATTCCCAGATGTGCTGCTTTAGTGACCCTATCCTTTACAACTGTCAGTTTCGAGCTATAACCACCAATCATGCCTGTCTCCTCGATTCCATATACCGAAAATCTATTTCGTAAGCAGGTTTTAACTTGCCAAAAGTAGATTTTAAACAATAGATGACGTGATAAAACAGTGGAAAGAACGTTTAATTTTCAGATCTGTTCGTCAACAGTTCTGATATTAATGGGAAATATTTTTATGGAAAGCCGAAAAGAGAGATGTTGTCACACATAGATATAGTGAAAGTCTATTTGCAATAAGTAACATAATCTCTGGTAATCCCCAAGGGTATATGGAATACCCATAAAACACTTGAAAGCAGGAGGCAACACTAGCATTTGCAGTACAGTGTATGATACTTTCTTGCTGTGAATGAACTTTGATTCCATAGTATTGGATTGCTGGATGGTTTTTCTATTGTTTATTCATAAACATAAAAGACTTAAGAGTGTATATGACTATTTCTGAGATATTATTCTCTAAGTATCTGTGGGTAAATATGCCAAGAACAACGTAAAACAGTCTGATTTACCAGAAATTCAGTCTAGCTTCCGAGTGAGCTGAGGGACAAGGGATATGATCTTCCCGGCTGGACAACTTCAAAAGTGTGTTGAACCTCAAGTAGCACTCTGTCACGTATATGTTAACCATAATAACGCCTTTGTTACCTTAGTAGAGAAGCTTTGTGAATAATTATTCACAAACGTGGCTCGCTGACAGTTTTACTGTACGTGAAAACAATATTGTTTTCGCAGAGTGACATTGAAAACCAATCGGACTCTAACACGTCAAAACATCATTTTAAAGTCCACAAATATACAATCATTAAAACACCAATGAAGTAACCTTTGCATTATATCTACTTATGTATAAGTATTTCTGAACGAAAGACTTGAGGTCAGTAAAATGCTACGCCACGCAACGTCTCGTACTGAAATTACATTTATAATTTCATGAACTGTGCATACTAAAACTATTTCGTATTTTTACAGGTCCAGAATTTAATTTCTGAGCAACAATTAGTTGTTAACAATCAACAACATTGTTTTAGCGCTCACAAATATTGAAACTATTTGTTTTCCCTTTAGATCTTATGCAATGGAATCCATTACATTATTTGGTTGAACCGTTATTAACCAGCGTCTTCCAATCAGTGTAATATAGTCACCATATCTTTCTCTTTGCCACGGCTGCTGCTGCAACTTTTCCTACATTTCTGAACAGCTAATGTAACTGCCAATACTAGTCAAACTTTCTCGTAACAATTTTAACACTTTTCACAATTCTCTCTTCTTCCTACGCCGTATGAAGATGCATTACTCTGCCAGATCTGGCGCTAAAGACTATGCTCAATCATTTGCTGACAATACTATAATTCTATAAAATCCCCTACCCACAATAACTATTCTTGCAGAAACCAGCCTGCATAGGTTCAAAGTCAACATCAATCTCATCAATTCCACTAGTCCCGTAGAGTGTGCTTGGTTAAGAAAACAGCAGCATCGGGGTTGACGTAAAACAAAGAGAAATTATTTCACAGCCCGACATTTCTGGTTTTGTATATTATTAAAGTTCCCACAAGTACACCATGAGTGTTGACGGTTATGTATTAAACAAAACGACAAACAACTTAGAACAAATGCTTACTATGGATTAGAGTTATAGAATGAAGTTTGAAGGAAAGAGAGAAAGGGAAATCACATTCATATTCATTTATCCACATTTCCGATACAAATATGAATATAAGTAATGTATACAGGGATATATATATTTAATATTGTATAGCGAAAGTTGTATAATCACATTTAAGTTAATTTCTCGTGACTCTATCTTTAAATACGAGAGAAGTCTAAATAATGTTCCGTTCTTTAATCGTTTATGAAATATGATCTAGCAGTATAACGTAAAGTAGATGCAGTCACCTGTACAACGTCTCCACATACGTTGAATTTGCTCTTAGGTAGTAAATAAATCCATAAATATTGAAACATTTACGATTTCATGATGGCTTGTCTTATAAACATAGTGAACTGCTCTCAACAACGTGAAATATTCACTTTATATATATGAGAACAGGTGTGGCTGGATAGTTCTTAAGAAGTTCAGTTTGCATCCACATGGTTTTGGGTTCGATTTCACTGTGTGACTCCTGGGGTGGGTGCCTGGCTTTAAAGGCTCAGCCCGACAAGTATGTTGTAAGTGAATTTGATACGAGGGACGATTTGGCAGCCTGTAGCACACACACGCACATACACACACGCGTGCACACACACGCACGCACACACACGCACACACGCACGCAAGAACGCACATACACACCAACACACGCACATACACGCACATACACACACATGTAAACACACACACACAAATGTATACACGCGCATAGACGCACGCACACGCGCACACGCGCACGCACGCACACACGCACACACAAACATATATTTCTTTTATCTTTTATTTCTTTCATTTATTTGACTGCGGCCATGCTGGGGCAACCATTTGAAGGCTTTTAGTCGAACAAGGTTACGGCGACATGAATACACCAACACTGGTTGTCAAGCGGTGGTGGCGGTGGTAGTGGTGAGGCAAACACAACGACACACAAACATAGAAATATACATACATAGATGCACACACACATATACACACACACACACACATATACGTCGGGCTTCGTTCAGTTTCCATCTACCGAATCCACTCACAAGGCTTTGGTCGGCCCGTGGCTATAGTAGATGATACTGACTGACGTTGCCACGCAGTAGGACTAAACCCAGAACGATGTGGTTGGGAAGTAACCTTCCTAAAACACAGCCACGCACACGCATACACACACACACACACACACACGATACATATATATATATATATATATATATATATATATATATATACTCTCTTTTACTCTTTACTCTTTTACTTGTTTCAGTCATTTGACTGGTGCACCGCCTTTAGTCGAGCAAATCAACCCCAGGACTTATTCAGTCTAAGTCTAGTACTTATTCAGTCTAAGTCTAGTACTTATTCCATCGGTCTCTTTTGCCGAAGTTACGGGGACATAAACACACCAGCGTCGGTTGTCAAGCGATGTTAGAGGGGACAAACACAGACACACAGACATATACATACTCTTACACACACACACACACACACACATATATATATATATATACATATATATATATATATATATATATATATATATATATATATATATATATATATATATATATATATATATATATATTTATATATATATATATATATATATATATATATATATATATATATATATACAGATATAGGGCAGGGAATTACCAAATATCGCCATCCGTTAGAGAAAAAATTGTAGTTTAGAATCAGTAGTTCTTTGACTGCTATTTCTAAATTTTCAGTATGTTGATGAAGCAACTAATGCTGACCCCTATATATTTCTGATTATATATATATATATATATATATATATATATATATATATATATATATATATATATATATATATATATATATAGATAGATAGATATACACATATATACGACAGGCTTCATTCAGTTTCCGTCTACGAAATCCACTCACAAGGCTTTGGTCGGCCCGAGGCTATAGTAGAAGACACTTGCCCAAGGTGCCATGCAGTGGGAATGAACCCAGAACCGTGTGGTTGGTATACACACACACACACACACACACACACACACACACACACACACACACACACACACACACACACATATATATATATATATATATATATATATAGATAGATAGATAGATAAATACATACATACATACATACACACGTATATTTGTCTGTGCATGTGTGTTTGTGCATGTTTGCATGTGCGTGAGTGTGTGTATGTGTGGGTGTTAGAATTTATATGTACAAGTAGGTACACGACTGCTACTGTTACATTTAGCCCACACCGTAGATATTTGTAATTGTGTCTGCTTTCAGTATGGTTTCAAACAAACTATTGCATGGCATGATATTACAAGTTATGAGCTTCCGCCACAGGATACAAATCAACCATAATGAAGAAACGAGCGTAGGAGATTTAATAATAAGTAAACCTGTGTTTTATCCATGCCTCTCATATTTACGACTAAAACCCTTCATAGCGGCGTCACAGCATGGCTGCAATGCAATGACTGAATCAAGTAGAACATAAAAGATATGTGTGTATGTGTTTGTATGACTATATGTGTGTGTATGTGTGTGTTTGTATGCTTGCTTGTGAGTGTATGTTTTATAGCGTTAAATCAATTGCGAAGATGAATTACAAAGTGATACTTAAAGGTTGTCTAGCTTCAATAGATAACGTAGCAGTGCCTCATGTTTGCATTTAAATTTCATTTACTTCATTTTTTTATTTATTATCAACCATAATAACACACCTGACCAGTTGTGTACACGTATATACTGTAATCACATGTATCTATTTGAGAGAAGTATTGTTATCGTAATTTTTCTCTTTTTTTCTTTTATAAATATAGTTTAACAAGTACTTTGTGTTGAAAGCTAATTAGTTGGTCTCTAGGGGGCCATCGCACCAGCTGCAAAACTATGGCCATAGGTCAACTTCGGCGTTATAGGAGATGTTTGTAATTGAATACAATAGTTGATAATTTAAAATGTTTTCCGATTATAGAAAATACCGTTGGGTGGAAATGGCTAATAATAGTTATTTGAAGGCAAGTTCATTATCTGAATGTGTGTTGTTTATTCCAGCCTTTGGAAACCAAAAGTCTTTGTTATTCGGGTTAGTCAAGGGGGAAGAAAAAATAAAAATAACAGTTTAGAAAATAAATAGCATTATAAATATATAAAGTAAAATCAAATTGAATAAAAAAAACAACGGAATTTAAAATAGAAATCACTGTCTATGCGGTCTTCAATTAAAAGTTTGTTTGATTTATAGTTTTAAGGTTACTTCAGGCTAGATATTTTGGTTTATATATTTTTTTACGTTTTATATGAGAAGTCAATGAATGAAGTCAAGTCAGACAGAAAATACAGCTACAAACACACATACACACACACACGTGTGTGTGTATGTGTACGAGTGTATGCATGTTTGTGTGTGTATAGCAGTAGGTACTCACATACATGTGACGCACTAATATATGTATATCTACATGCATACCCATATTCATATATATATATATATATATATATATATATATATATATATATATATATATATATATATATACACATATATATTCATATATACATACTTATATATATATATATGCACACACACACAAACACACACACACTCACTCACACCATACACATATATGTATATAGAGAGGTAGATAGATATATGGTAGACATATACACACATATATATGCATACATATATATATACATGTACATATATATATATATATATATATATATATATATATATATATATACACACATACACACACACACACACACACATATATATATATATATATATATGTATGCATACATACATATATGTATATATATATATATATATATATATATATATATATATATATATATATATATATATATATATATATATATATATATATATATATATATATATATATATATATATATATATCCACACAGAAACAGGCATACAGACAAATACCCGCGCACACACAGACACACACATATCCAAACATGCGCGCGCACATACACACACACACACACACATATATACACACACACTGTAAAGCAAGCTATCACTGAGCACAATCTAAGACTGGATTCCAATTTCCGAGTAATAAATTATTCACTGAAACTAGATATCCATAGTCTAATTGAATAGAATGAGATATTCCAAGAATTTCTTAGTATAACCATTCTATTATTTGAATAAAACCAACAAGCCTCCATATATCCTTATTCCGGGAATTATTTGTAAATTGCCTCAGATCCAAATTTAAAATTTAAAACTTCCAAATGTCTACACTAACACTAACATGTTGATAGTATTCCTTACTCTTTAATGATCAATGTGCTTTCTTGAGCTGTATGATGCCACCGAAAAAAGCCCTGAAACGCTGCACATTCTGTGCGAATTCCAAGTCAATTGATAGTGTTCCCTAATCTATAGGGATGAACATGCTTTCTGCAACAGTAAGATATCTTAATTTGGAGCCGTAAAAAATTTTGAAACGATAATCTTAAATGACGTTATGTCACACGTTCTGAGAGAATCGAGCCTGAATATGTTAATTGCTGTTGTGATTCGTCACAGATCAACGTCTTCTGTATGCTGAGTCTGTGTTCGTAACGCATTCGATCCATCAGCGCAAAGGATTCTGGGCAATCGTTGTTTCGATATCGTTGTGACTCGCTAACTAAACGCATTCTGGACTGAGAAAGCTAAAAAAAAGTTCGAGGCACATGTTTAAAACTACTTTATTGGTCAGTGCTGCTAATTGCCAACCATTAATAAATTGTCATATGTATGTTGAATAGCGAGAATCAAAATGGTGACCTGCATATTTTTTCTAAATATATTCTGGTACATTCGAATGTGAACTGCTACTCGAAACGTTAAAATAGCTAGTATTAATCACCCACAAAGCTAATAACTCCGGCAATGAATCTTTCTTTCTCAGGTATAACTTGTGTTTAAGATAACTGAAGTACTTACTTGGTTTGGTGAAATTACACGTGGTGAAAGCTGTTGCGGCAGTTGTAATGTAAATTCTATTAGCAGAGTTGCGTAGATCTTTCGAAAGCTTATTCGTATCATTCAGACAGACGCTATATCTCATACTAGGTGCAGGCATGATTGTGTAGTTAACTATGTGTGAGAAACTATGAGCAGGTATGTTTTACGTTTGGACCTTGATCAATGGAAATTGTGTGGAGGCCCGTCGTTTGCGTGTGTGCATGTGTGTGTGTATGTGTGTGTGTGTGTGTGTGTGTGTGTGTGTGTGTGTGTGTTTGGGTTTGTCCCCCATCACCTGACAACCGATGCTGGTTTATTTTTGGCCACACAAATTAGAGGTTCGGCTTATATAGACGGACTGGATAAATAACAAGCACGTGATATAAGATGTAAGAATTAGGACCGATTTATTTGACTAAACTTTTGAAAGATAAATGATGGAGAATCTAATATACAGAGTTTTAATTCTGGTCTTTGAATTAAGCATCTTTCTAAGTATGTCTACGAATAGACAAAACGCCGGCCCTGATTTTGAAAACGCTTCTAAATATCAAATGAAAATATAACATCTAAATGGATTACTTTGCAGAAAGAAATTCTCCTGTGTTGTATAAAGTATTCAAATATAATATAAGATAATTCCTTTCCACGACTTCCCACATACAAGCCTTTGTTAAAATAATCAACTGTCATGCATCGTACGCGATTTAGCTAAATGCACAATGCTCTGAAGATAATTTGCACTGTGCTAATGTTATGCATGGGTTGCAGGGTAATAATAATAATAATAATAATAATAATCCTATCATAGTAGGTGCCTTAGGTATAATAAAAAAATATTCAGACAAATACATAACAAAAACACCAGGACTTACAAATATATATAACATACAGAAAATTGCACTACTGGGTACTGCTCACATTCTACGCAAAACACTTTCAATACAGTAAACATAAGAGCACCACAGCAAACCACAGCACATACCCAAGGCGCACAGAGCTGCGCTCGGTAGTGAAGTGAAAGCACGTTATAAAAATAAAACTACTGAATAATAATAATAATAATAATAATAATAACAACAATAATAAGTTGTCGATCAAAAGTTGTTGATATATATAAAATAGTATTGAGTAACTTGACTATTAATAGTTTCCATATCCTTATTTTTGTTGTTTGTTTATGATACCTGTATTAGATGTGTTAAAATTGTAGTTGTTAATTACTTCTATTCTTTTATTCTTTCAGTTGTTCCAGTTCTTTGATTCCTGCCATGCTGGAGCACCGTTTTAAAGGGTGTCAGTCGACGAAATCGTCCTCCAGGACATAAACATACAAACATCGATTTTCAAGCGATGGCGGGACAAACAAAAGACGTACACACACGCGCGCGCGCGTATACACACAGGTATATATATATATATATATATATATATACGAAGAGCTTCTTCAAGTTTCCGTCTACCAAATCCACCCACAAGGCTTTGGTCGGTCTGCTGCTATAGTAGAAGACAATTGCCCTAGGTGCCACACATTGGGACTGAACTCGGAACCGTGTGGTCAGGAAGCTTGCTACTTACCACACAGCCACGCCTCGCGCGGGCTTCTCTAAATCATAATGATTTCTATGCCAAGCAGTATGTAATAATGTAACTGTATTTAATTATTCGTCCATTAATAACTTCGGGGATGTAGTTATTATGAATCTAAAATTATGAATCTCCAGAGTTGACTCTTCTGATGCTTCAATAAAATAAATAGCAGCAGTAATTGTCCAGCCTTAATTCTTTACTCGTCAAATATCTATATCTCGATTGTGTAAAAATATTTAACGTCACAACGATGACTTAATGAATATGATGGTAAAGATAAACACTGAAAATAATATTTGCTAATGATTGTAAATTGCGTTGTCAGATAAATTTGTTCGTTTTTTTTTTCTTTTTTTACTATAAAATTTATTCATATCTCTAAAACTATAAATAACAGTTGCAGAGGAAGAGTAGAGCTACGAAATATCATGAACACAACGATAAAAGTATTTTTGCCAACCAAGTGTGGCGTCCTATACGGGACGGTGCTACTGACGTTTATAACTCCAGAAAGACATCTCTTCCAGCTGGCTAACGACAAACATTCTGCGTCCGGTTAGTATTTTGCGAGTGGAGTGAGTTTTCATCACTAGCTGGTGATTAACGCAGGCTGAGACGGGTATCAACCAAGAAACTCGAGTCCGTGTGTATCACGTAAGGCTAGGGATGGGAGCGATGACCTCCCTTCGAAAATACTAATCGGACACAAAATGTGTGTCGTTAGTCAGCTGGAAGAGATGTCTTCCTGGAGCTATAAACAACAGTAACACTGTCCCGTATAGGACGCCACACTTGGCTGGCAATTATATGTTACGATTCCGTATGGCGACTGTTTATATCTCGCTCTGAGATTTAATACAGCTTATTTCTCCTTTTACGTTTGTGCTAATTGACATAACGTTGGAAAGGATTAAAATAAATAGGACCCCCCCCCCCAAAAAAAAAAAAACCGAGTATAACTCATAGCACATTATTTTAGAATTCCCTCTCTATTTCAGTACATTTTCAAGTAATTTCACTCTTTTGCTATACAGTTATACATTTATTTATACCTCGTGGGATATTAGTAAGAAAGAGCTGGAATATTAGTGAGAAAGAGCTGGAATATATGCTACCAGACCCTGTGCGCGGAGGACACAATTTACCAGTAGACTAAAGCTATAGGTCGGTTACGACGACGAGGGTTCCAGTTGATGCGATCAACGGAACAGCCTGCTCGTGAAATTAATGTGCAAGTGGCTGAGCACACCACAGACACGTGTACCCTTAACATAGTTCTCGGAGAAATTCAGCGTGACATAGAGTGTGACAAGACTGGCCCTTTGAAATACAGATACAACAGAAACAGGAAGAAAGAGTGAGAGAAAGTTGTGGTGAAAGAGTTCAGCCGGGTTCGCCACCTGCCCCTGCCGGAGCCTCGTGGAATTTTAGGAGTGTTTGCTCAATAAACACTCCCAAAACCCGGTCTGGGGATCGAAACTGCGATCCTATGACCGCGAGTCCGCTGCTCTAACCACTGGGCCATTGCGCGCTCATAAAAGCTACAAATTACAACGCTGAAATGAAAGGGAAAATTAGAAAAGCCTATTATTGAAGAGTAATAATATAAAATTAACCTCAATGCTTGACATAAGATTATAGGAAAATATACATCTGCCCTCAAGTTATAAACTACAGCATTAAAATAATAAATTGGAAAAGATTGTATATTGGGCTGTTTAGTTAGAAAGAAAGCAAGGAACTACCAGTAGCGTCCTGACGCTACTAGCGCTGAATTTTGTTTAAACAGAATATAACTACCCTACATAAAACAAAAGACCGGAACAAATATAAACAACAGACTAATACTATGTAAATACTGTGAGATTACTCATTTGAAATAACCAAAGAAAAAGTGATTAGTGTTAGAGAGAGACATGACATAAAGAAAAAATGAACAGAAAACATACCTAAGTATATAATGAAACAATAATGTACAAACTACAAACTGGCTTTATTGAAGAAATATATTTAGGTTGTGAGCAAACAGCAGATAAGTGTCAGAGAAATACTTGCCTAGCTAGAGATTTGATCTGTGTCTGTGTGTTAAACACAAGCAATTAAAGAGTGGCAGACGCATATTAGCTATTGAAAAACACACAAAAACTGTAAGTATTTGATATTTGGTGCTGATATTTACGCCGCTCCAACTGAGACCTAATAAGTGATACATTTACACGGCACAGTTGAAGAATGAAAACAAATGACTTAAAAGAAGCGAAAGGTCAGATTTTTTCTTTGACATGAACGTTGCCAAAATTGAAAAATATTATGAAGACGGATAGATTAAGATTTGATAAACGTCAAGTGCAAATTATGCAATCGATACTCTGTGGCAATTTTCCACATTATTTCTGGTCTTTCTGTCTTTACTAAATCCGAGTATACCCACAGAGTCGATCAAGTCAGCTGCTATTTATACCGGAAAACACTCCGACACTTCGAAAAGACAGAAATGGTGCAATCATAACAAACATTTCACATTACGATGATCTGTCAGCAATCATCTTGGTTTATGTAGGAGATGCATGTAAATGTTACTGTCATTTCACTTCCTCCTTTCTTTTGGAAGCAATATTTCTTACTCCCTACTGACATGTATTGTACTATCATACGTCCAACTCTTTTGCTGAATATGTCGACTTTCAAACATATATAAGCACATACGGATTTAGGACTAACATTTTTTTCCCGTTTTTCATTACAGAGAATATTTTCAAGGTTCTTCTTATTGTAGTGAACTACTCATCACTAACTGCGTGAACAATGGTAAACGAATAAAATTCGTATGCATAGTATACCTAAGACAATATTATCGAGCAATATATTTTCTGACGAGATTTATATTTTTATGGTAGTAAGGTGTGATTAAACGGAAATTTGGGTAATATTTTAGCAGGTGAAATAACAATACAGTGGCTGCCTCATTGTGAGTTTAATGTTGCAATTAATATCAACATTCGTATAATATTTTTGTTATTACGATTGTTAGTATTATTCATAAAGAATTATTGTTGCTATTAACGTTGCAATCATTGTAGTTATTTGAGTAAAATCTTCCCTATATTTATATATATCACATTTTCTTTCCCCACATCTGAAGGATGAATGGAGGTACCGATATTATTGAAAACGTCTAACATCTTCACCGCCATAACACTTTTAATGTAAATTTTTGCTTTGAAGCAGAAACAAATTCTAATTAAAAGTTTTATCCCTTAAATTGGCAAGATATATGGAAAGAT
Source organism: Octopus bimaculoides (assembly GCF_046866305.1). Classification (NCBI taxonomy): domain Eukaryota; kingdom Metazoa; phylum Mollusca; class Cephalopoda; order Octopoda; family Octopodidae; genus Octopus; species Octopus bimaculoides. The sequence goes on along the minus strand of NC_142930.1, from coordinate 120,288,243 downwards.
ATATAGGAATTCAGCTATCGTCTTCTCAATATAATCACAATAAAATAACAACGCAATAATATAATAAAAAACAATAAATCTAATAACAAGTCAAGTTGGAGGTACTTGGCAACACGTCTTTTTGCAATAAAATACATAAAGAGAAACAGTAATAATAATTCTAATAATAATGAAAACCTCCCTATTGTGAATTTAATGCGATCACGATGCATGTATCATAAACGCGGAAAGGATTTCCTTTCAAACATTTAATCCCAACAAAAGGTTTGCTTCTAAAGCTAACGTCCATGAAGATAAAACGAAAGTAAAATTAAACAAATAAACAAACAAGCAAACATGCAAATAAGCAAACAAGAACATGTTGAATGAAACTGGAAATAACAATAGCTTGGAAATTTACAAGTACGCTACAGAGGCATGTTACATCCAACAGATACAACAGAGACTTGGATAATAAGTAACGAAGATCTAAGAGGAAAACAGAGCTCAGATACGCTAAAGAAAGAACTTGGATACGTAAACAATAATAAATGCAAATCAACGAACTGTTCTTTTAACTTTTTCTTGTTTCATTTATTAGACTGCGGCCATATTGGGGCACCATCTACAAGAGTTTAGTTGAAGAAATCAACACTAACTTATTCTATTAATCTCCTTTGCTAAGTTACGAGGGACATAAACAAAACTGACGTGTACAGCGGTGTGAGTCAAACAACATATTTAAGGGGAGTGAGACCTAGTAAATCCGCCTACTTTATCATGTAGGGAGCAGCATGCTAGACACCAAAGGCATTATTTCTATTCCCCTTACGCTTATTCATTTGTTGATAAAATAAAATAGCAATTGGGTGTCGTATGCTAGTTTGGTTTAATAGAATGCATTCTAGATATCAATGAAATAATGATATAAAACTAGAGTATGCCCACATATCAAAATGGAGAAAAACAAACCAAAACGAACAAGAAAAAACAAAATCAAGCGAAACATAGATTACATGACAACGAAGATGATGACAACTGAAAACCTCCCATCTTATGTAAACTATAATTCAATATATAGCCGCAAAGTAAAGCAGTCCCTAGAGTCCGCACATAATAAAATAGAGAACAATATCGTACAGCACACCGGAAAGAATAACAGACGACAATAAGCAGACGAAACAAACAATGAAAGAGAAACTTAGCGAAAACAAAGCCGCAAGTTATGAATGTAGAGATATTGCCGGAAAATGATAGCCAAATATAACCGAAGTTTTCAAGAAATACTTTCCACATCAGAAAGCCTGAACATTGAATCACCAAATAAAATAATGCGTTTAATAGCCGTAGCAGTAAAGAGGAAATCTAGGTTATGTATAACAAAACATTGCTTTTCTTTAAAAATAACAATGTTGACAAAAAAACAGGAAAAGTTTCACGAACATAAAATGAGAGAATATGAATATAAAATACAGAATCGACAATATCAGAAGAATCGTAATAGAATTTGACGAAGAATAGCAAATAAAAATGTACTTCTTCAGCACGTGCTCAACTGGAGGAATTCTGTTGCATGATCTACTATGTAAGGGCCTTTGGACACACAACATTGTAGCTTTTAGAGGATTTTGATTGAAATCTGAGACAGAAGTCGTATGGAAGTCCTGTATGTATGTATGTATGTATGTATGTATGTAGCATAAATTTTTACAAATGTCATACCCAAGGGAGATAATCATCAAAGTTCTGTTACTCCGGAGTTGTCTCTCTCGATTTCTTGTTTTTCTTTACCGAAAAACCTTGCCGGGTTATTTTATTAATTTTCGTGTTTTAATCCAAAATGGAAACGAACACTAATTTTTCTATGTGATCAGCTTGAGAATGTTGCGATATTTCTTAGCATGGAACCAATGGGAGCCTTACTAGAAAAATAAGGTATAAACATACATACGTATATACATACATACATACATACATACATACATACATACATACAT
>NC_142930.1:120276267-120281267 GCF_046866305.1 Octopus bimaculoides | reverse complement strand
TCCATTAACACTGTCTAATATATCGAATTATCATCCTACTACTGCGGCCATGCTGGGTCACCACCTACTGGGGATTCTAGGCGAATAAATCGACCCTAGTATTTACTTAAATTTGGCATTGATTCTATTCCCCAGTTGAACTGCTAAATCAGGAACCGCTAAGTCAAGAAATCATTAAAAATGCAAGACAGGTACCCAAGCAGGCTGGAGGGGGTGGAGGCAAACACACACACACGCACACACATACATATATCTATATATACATCATGGGGTTCCACACAGTTTTCGTCATGAAATCAGTCATAAAACTTTGGTCGGCCTATGGTTATCGTAGAACACTCACTCTCAAGTTGCAATGCAGAAAAACTGAGCCTAAAACCACGTGATTGCCAAGCGAGTTTATGAACTACGGGGTTCCACATTTTGTGTTTAGTGTGTTTCACCATGAAAGACTCATTGCAGAATTATTCAAAAAGCGAACTGCTTCAACAGTTTGGCCGTCTTTTATCTTTCTTCTTTAACTTGTATCAGTCTTGTATCAGACTGTGGCTATGTTGGAGCATCGTCTTGAGGAATTTTTACTTGAATGAATCGATCTCTGTACTTGATATTTTAAGTCTGTTACTTACTCTGTCGTTGTGTTTAGCGGAACTACTAGATTACGGAGAGGTAAACATAACAAAGCACTGGCTGTCAAACCGTGGCGGGGGAGTGACACAAACACAAAGACATACACATACGCGCGCGCACACATATATGTGTGTGCATATGCTTGTGTAAGTTCCTCTCCACTGCTTGACGATCGGTGTTGGAGTCCTTAAATCACCGTAACTTAGCGGTTCTGTAAAAGCATTCGATAATATAAAGTGTTCGACAGTATAATTAATTTAACAATCAAATACTGGATCGATTCCTTCGACTATACTTCTTCAAAGCAGTTCCCCAGCATGACCATATTCTAGCAATTTAAACAAGTAAAACACAAAGGATAAACAAAGATATGTTTAAAAGATAATATTAAAATTCGTTCACGGACGTGTGCTAGAAAGTTTAATAGTTCAAAAGCGTTTAGTTAGTTTTTCATTTGGTAATCTTGATGAAGAGGGCGCGTAGCCTTATATTCTCTCCTCAGGGTTCACTTATCCACCCTCCTATGCTACATTGAAGAGACCACGTGTAGCATAGGTGAAAGAATAAGCGACTACTAACGGGAACTCAAGGAGGAAAATTGCTCTTCAGTGCTATACGAATAAGCTAAGTGAGAACATACATATATAATACATATATGTATGTATATATATATATAAGTGTGTATGTATGCATGCATGTATATATATGAATATATATATATATATATATATATATATATATATATATATATATATATATATATATATATATATATATATATATATATATATATATGTATGTATATATAGATGATAGATATAATATAGTATAATTTGTCGCCAGCTCTCGATTCGCGTCGTATAAGTAACGCAGCATGTGTTTTAAAATAGTGAGAAATATTTTTAGTAAAAGAGAAGAACTGTATGAGGCAGTAATGCTATGTGACAGACATATCCTAATGTAGCGGAAAACATCAAAAACATACATATTTATTTCGAAAAGTAAACAAATTTACAATAACTTTTTATAAAAGAAAAAAAATTGACTAATACAGAAAGTTTAAAATGTTATTTTCCTTTAATATAATTAAAATAGATATTTGATATCAGGTTTGGCAATTTTTCAAAGAACAGCAGGAACGTAAAATATAAATATATAATTAAAGATAATAAATGATAAATAATAAAAAATAGAAATGGAAGTTGCTGATTTCTCTTGTACGAATGAGACATCTTTAATTCAGCATATACGTACATACAGATACACAAGTATACACATACATACACGCACCCCCCCCCATACACACGCATAAACATACACGCATATACGTACACCCACACATACATACATATATATATATGTGTATGTACATTTGTATATACATATATACATATATACATACTTATATATATGTATATATATATATATATATATATATATATATATATATATATATGCATATAAGTATATATGAACGTGAGAGTGTATGTGGGTGTATTTACGCGTGTGCATGTGTGTGTATGTCTCTGTGTATGTATATATATATATATATATATATATATATATATACATACACAGAGACATATATGTATGTATATATATATATATATATATATATATATATATATATATATATATATATATATATATGCATATAAGTATATATGAACGTGAGAGTGTATGCGGGTGTATTTACGCGTGTGCATGTGTGTGTATGTCTCTGTGTATGTATATATATATATATATATATATATATATATATATACATACACAGAGACATATATGTATGTATATATATATATATATATATATATATATATATATATATATATATATATATATATATATATATATATATATATATATATATATATGCACACAGAAACATATACACGCACGTACACACACAGAGGAAATATACCCAAACGCATATATATACATGTATATAACGTATTTTGCAAATTGAAATTTCACATAAAGCCGTTTCTCCGCCTACGTTATAATTTGAATCTCTTCACAGAATTCAAATGTTCAAGAGCATATTTATCCATAGATCCATAAACTCTTTCTTCTGTACTTACCATATATATACCTATATACAAACATACATAAAAATACGATTATATCTACAAAACTTATACAGGATCCATACACCTCTACACATATGTATGTACGTAAGGTGACGTGCAGGGTAACGGAAAATAAGTGTAAGTATTTTGATGTTATAAGAAACATTATTAAACATAAAATACATTGAGAGAATTTAAACCAAAATGTATAGCAGAGCAAAAACAAAAATAAAAAGTAGAAATTTGTTTTGATTCGAATCGAGATAAATTTAAACAGTTTTCCACACAATATGAAAGGAATTTACCCGATTTGTATTAACGACATAAATTTTCGAAAAACTCCTTGAACCGGAAACAGATAACGATATCTATAGTCGACATGTTGAAAGTTGTTTCTTTACATCACGAAAGAAAATCCATATAGGTATTGATGTTTTTATCGAAAGTTTGTTCTAACATCATTTGTGTAAGTACAGGAGACAGTCGAATGAACGGATTTCAATGGATTACAAGTATATATGAGAAAGTAAATATAAAAATAAAATAGTCACTCGTCATGCTTTTCTTTCTTCTTATCAATGAAGTTAACACGCAATAAATATTGACATTTAGAAGATGAGTTTACACAAATAAACTTACCTATACCGACATGAATTTGTAAACTGTTAGAGAACATAACGTAACGAAAATGGCATGCATCAGCAATAATTTGTTGACTACGTAGGTATTTTTCAAGTAACGCTTTGTCTAACATGTATATACACACCTTCCATATTTATCTGAATGAGAAAAAATATACAATTCCTGCAGGGACTGAGCAATTTCAACATATTACCTCTAACGTTTGATAGAAACATTTCAGCAGTTAGCTATAACAAATGTTAATAAAAAGATTTCTCAACGACTGAATGAATAAATAAATACAGTATGCAGTCGGCAGAAATATATAAATAGTTGACTAACGTAGGATTGATTCTCGGTTAAATCATCTCAAAAATGTTTGAAGGTTCAACGACACAAAACAGAATAAATATATACCACAACATCAATATATAAAATAAGATATAAAAGGAAAAAAAAAAAAATAAATGACAAAAAATACGGAAAATATAAAAATAAACTAGAAATACATTGAAAGAATAACGAAACAAAGTAACAAAATGAAAAATCATGGCACTCCGTCGGTTACGACGACAAGGGTTCTAGTTGATCCGATCAACGGAACAGCCTGCTCGTGAAATTGACATGCAAGTGGCTGAGCACTCCAGAGACACGTGTACCCTTAACGTAATTTTCGAGGAGGTTCAGCGTGACACAGAGTGTAACAAAGCTGGCCCTTTGAAATACGGGTACAACAGAAACAGTTACAACAGAAGAAAGAGTGAGAGAAAGTTGTGGTGAAAGAGTACAGCATGGTTCGAAACCACTCCCTACTGGAGGTCCGTGGAGCTTTAGGTGTTTTCAATAGACACTGCCAACGCCCGGTTTGGGAATCGAGACCGCGATCCTACGACCGCGAGTCCGCTGCTCTAACCATTGGGCCATAGCGCCCCCAACAAATTAATAAATAAATGGAAAAGGAATCTCTTCAATGGTTGTATTTGAAGAAAAAAAATAACACTCCGATTTTATTTGTATATTGCTTGAAGTCAGATACCATTACATGTGATTGCATGAGAGTTTGACGGTTTCTTTAGACTATGATTTTTAAAATATTATTAGAGATTTCATAATTATCACTCATATTATAATTATCCTTCTCATCGCAATCATCATTGCAATCATCATCATCACCATCGTCATCATCATCATCATCATCATCATCATCATCATCATCATCATCATCGTCATCATCATCACAAGTAGTAGTAATTCTCGTAGTGAGTAGTAGTAGCAGCAGCAGCAGCAGTAGTAGTAGTAGTAGTAGTAGTAGCAGAAGTAGTAGTAGTAGTAGTAGTAGTAGTAGTAGTAGCAGAAGTAGTAGTAGTAGTAGTGGTAGTAGTAGTAGTAGTGGTGGTGGTGGTAGTAGTGGTAGTAGTAGTAGTAGTAGTAGCAGTAGTGGTGGTAGTAGTAGTAGTAGTAGTAGTAGTAGTAGTAGTAGTAGTAGTAGTAGTAGTAGTAGTAGTAGTCGTCGTCGTCGTAGTAGTAGTATTTCTTTATAATTTCCACCTGATTTGCATTGCAATCACATTAACGTGTGAAAACATTATACTTTTGAACTCGCTTGTCATTTATTGGTAGTGATGAGAGGAAAGTATGACGACAGAATTCGCTTTAAAATTCCGTCGGTTTACAATTATG
>NC_142930.1:120261267-120271267 GCF_046866305.1 Octopus bimaculoides | reverse complement strand
GCCTCCACATGTTGGGTGGATTACTGAGTGCACAAATGTGTCTATCTACATGTACATTATGCGTAGTATATACATAAGAAAAATAAAATTAAGCATAGTCGTGTGGGTTACACGTTTGTTGGATAGGTCCTACGTTCGCTACCACTGAGTGGGCTCTTAGTTAAGTCTGTTCTACTATGCTATACTCCGCTTAAGTCATGGAAGAAGTTGAAATTCTGATTCTGTTCGAAGATGACGTTACGTTCATACATGTCCGTGATCTACTTAAGTACCTGTATGGTAATAAAGCGAATAGGTATTTAATTTGATCGGACAAGTGTAATAATACCATTTGTTGAACCCAAACATTGATATTTTTAGAATTTACAGAGTAAGAAAGGACAAAGATTAATAATTTTTAAATATAGTTCTAGAAAGAGGTACTTTTGCTTTCTTTATCCTCAGATCAATCCCGATCAAAAGAATTATAAGGACAAAATATTTTAAAGGCTGTGATCCATTTTTTAAAATTCGATATCTACTTAAAGTATGATATTAAACACTACAGACATCTCTATTTTAAGGTAGTTGGGTGTATGAGGAGCATTTGTCTGCTATTTAGTATGGATTATAGAACACAGAAATGCTGTTTGGTAAGTTGTCCAAATATTACTGAGGTGTATAATTGCGTAGTGAGATATAATGCAGCCATCGCATTTCATTCACTGTTATAATTATTTTGTACAAGCTTTAATTTAGGAAGTAAATAGAACAAATCTGTTTTATCATTGTTCAAGTCACTGCTTGGAATCGAACTCAGAATCTTGGGGTTATGCCCGTGTGCATATGCCCACGGGCATATGGCGTAGTTGTTAAGAGCGCGGGCTACAAACCCCAAGATTCCGAGTTCGATTCCAAGCAGTGATCTGAACAACAACAACAACAACAATAATAATAATAATAATAATAATAATAATAATAATAATAATAATAATAATAATAATAATAAGTGACTGAGGGAGAAAATGTGCCAATTCTCTGGGACTTCCCTGTACATACCGACAATTCTATAAAAGCTAATAAACCGGATATTATTATAAAAGATCAGACAAAGAAGAAATGTTTTTAATTGACATGCGTATTCCTTGCGATCATAATATAGCAGCGAAAGAATTTGACAAGATCAGTAACTATAAAGACTTGCTAAGAGAAATTGGGAAAATGTGGCACCTCAAGGCGACTACTGTACCAGTGGTTGTCTCTAGGAATGATAGAAAAGGTACTGAAAACTATTTGAAAATGATACGAGGCTTACCATTCCTACAGGAAGTGCAAAAACCGTGTTAACTGGAACGACTTATGTACTGAGAAGAGCATTATCGCTGTGACGACAACATCCATTCATGAATTTATTTATTTATTTATTTTTTAAATACATATTTTACCTGTGAATTTGCGTGTGTAAACTGGGAATGCATACAATGAGTTTCTCTGCCCTAGGTGTACGGAAAACACTCGGCGAGAATTGGAAGAAAATTTGAAGAAAGAAGAAAAAAAAAACATGATAATAAAAATAAAATCTGTTTTAGTCAAACATTTTCTAATACTGATCACATTATTCATTTGCTATATTTCTCAGATTTTGGGTTTTACACCGTATATATCACGTTATTCCACACCAGTTATAAAATCTCAGTTATATCCACTGTGTCAGTAATTTCATTTTATAATCCACATACATCGCTTCTTTATGAAATGCAAATATGTTCTCACAATATGTTTTTAAAGTAAAGCGTTACTGCGGTCGTTTTCATTTCAATGGAGAATTGTTGAGCGAATGATCGGTTTTGTAGTTGAACCACATTACAATACTTACTTTTCTTCAAAGTCGTTATAGTTTTGCTTTGAAATATTTCAACTTAAAACTTGTGAATAAGAATAAAAGCGTGGAGAGCATGCATCTTTTTTTTATTTTTATTATATCATCTGCTTGTTTTGCTTCAGATCGTCAAGAGCCATTGTGGACCATTTTCAATTTTTGGGTTATTTTATGATTTCTTGGTTATCAATGAAATATATGCAATGTGTGCATTGAATAACTGGGAATTTTTAGTAGTTCAGAGTCTATATAAGTTCTTCGAAATTATTCATGCTCCTACTCCCGATGAGTTCTTCCTCATTTGTTTTTTCTCGTGTGAAAAACTTCCTTTCTTGAAAGAAAGATTAGCAAGCCCATAAATGTTCTAAACATTGTCTTGATTTTATTTTTGATAATATAAAGGAGAATAAATGAGATATTTATCCTCCGCATTAATATTATTTTTTTTACCTTCTCTCTCTTTTCAAATCGTTTTATGTGTCATAATGTTCCTTGCAATTATTGTAATTGCGCCTATTGCTTAGAATCAGTCATCGTTTCTATTATTCGAAATGGGTATTTTCATGGACGCAATACGTTTTTATGATTATCAAAGCCATTTAATTCATTATCTACTAATGCAGTGATTTTTTTGGACTGTTTCATGTGTTTTTGTATATTCTCATGAATAATCTCTCGTATTTTAATGAATCGATTGTTGAATGTCGTCCTCTGTACCTTCCATCTTTTGGAATTATCCTAAATATTGATACTTAAAATACATTTCAGAACTGGTGATTCTACTTTAATATCTTTCTATTTTATTTAAAGAAGATAGAAAAACGAGTGCATCTTGTAACTGTTTAATTTAGTTGTTTCACGGTTGAGCGAAATTCCACTATACAAACGAAGATGTGCCAATAAAGATCAAGTTTACCGCTACACAACTAAAGGGACATATCAGTAAATGTTTCTTTAAATTACATCGAGGCTTCATAAATGCCAGAATGAATTAAACAAGTTATTACTATATATCTATAACACATATCTCACTAGTTGTTGTATCATTCTTTTGATATCTTTGATAATGAATCTGTTCGCTAAGAACTGAGTTGGTGTTAAACCACAGCGATATCAACAACGGAAAATGCGTCTTAAAATTAAAGCATTTAGATATAAGGCCTACATAAATTTAAGATTTCAGGAAGTGTCTGTGTGAGAGAGAAAATCATGTACAATGCATATCTTGAAGCAGAACTAATTAAATTAGTGTCATCATATGTTGGGTCTATTTGTCTATTTGTTCTAACGTATAAAACTATTTACAGACGCCATTCTGGATTGCAACATAGATGCACGATTGTTAAACAGTGGTTTTATTGCTTAAACAGTTTACTGTTTGGTTTACACATTGGAATTACTTTTATCTGGATGTTGTTTGAATTCTCGATCAATAAACATATGATCAATGCTATATTTGATGAACAAACTGATGACATGATAAAATTTATATGTTCATCATCAAGTATATTATAATCTTGATCTGACCATAAATAATATTGTTCAGTAATATTTTTCTTATCTATATTTTGTCTATCGAATTCCCCGCACTTAATACATTTAAGTATGTACTGTACAATCCGTCCAGAAATAAAATTAGATGGCAGTCTGCTTAGCATATATCCAAAACGGAAATGTAATGGTATATTTGTTGTCATAAACAATTTGTTTCTATACTTAAATACAAGTCAAATGCAATATTATGAAAGATATATTAAGCTTATATCTTGACAAGAAAAAGCTGATGCGATTAACGAATTTGTTGGTTATATCAAAATGTTGTTTCCAGTAGAAATATTTAAATGTGAATATGACAAAATTTGAAGTCGAAACCTAGAATAACATCACAGTTGCAAGGCTGTAGTGGGTTTTCCTTGCACAGGAAAAAGACGGAAATTCGGAATTGCGAGCGAAGATTTTCATTCATGGAAGCATACTGATCTCCAGCAAAATGCCTTTTTCATATTCACCCCTTGTAGAACATTCCATCTGAAGATAACTGAACCATCTAGAACGGACGACAAAGGCCATGTATATGAACACAAGGATAAATAAAATTGGACATATGCGCATAATAACATACACCCATAAACACAATTGACACACACACAGACACACGCACAGACACAGCCATGCAGACAGTCAGCCAGATATACAAATATGCAGATGCACATAGCATACACATGCGATGGGGTGTCTACAAGTTCCTGGCTTTAAGCGTGTCACGAAAGGCCTGGTTGGAGGCCCAATCTTCCGAGTTCTTTTACAGGACTTAGCGAAAGTGAAGGACCTCTGCAGTAAGCGTGTTAATCAGAGAGGAATATGTTGAATAGAATCATGAGTAGCTGATCATCCTGCATTTTCTTTTACCGAAACTTTAAACTTCTCAGCCCCCACTAGTGTGTTTGTGTGTCTGTGAAGGCGCATGGCTCAGTGGTTAGAGCGTCCGGCTCACAGTCACGAGGTAGTGAGTTCGATTCCCGGACCGGGTTGTATGTTGCATTCTTGAGCTAGACAACTCATTTCACGTTACTCCAGTTCAATCAGCTATAGAGATGATTTGTAACGTCACTGATGCCGAGCTGTATCGGACTTTAACTCTCCCTTGGATAACAACTGTGGTATGGAGAGTGGGACGAGGAGGGGCTGGTATTCGTGGACAACTGCTGGTCTTCCATAAACAATCTTGCCCAGATTTGTGCCTCGGAAAGGAACTTTCTAGGCGCAATCCCATGGTCATTCATGACCGAAGGGGGTCTTTATCAACACAACACACACACACACACACACACACACACACACACACACACACACACACACACACACACACACACACACACATAAATGAGGGGCTGCTGAAAAGTTCCTGGCTTTGTGTAAAAGAAAATACTGGAGGATCAGTTGATTATGATTGTATTGAGCATATTCCTCCTCAGAATAGCACACTTATTGCAGCGGTCCTTCAGTTTTTCTGAGCCTAGTGAAAGAACTTGAAAGTCAGGCCTCCAACCAGGTCTTTCGCCAGACCCTTAAGGCCAAGAATTTTTCAGCATCCCCTCGCACGGGACAGAAGATTCTGTATTTTTGCTGCGTTGTGAGGTTTAGGTTGGTAATGAAGTGAATTAAATCTTGTGTTTGAAGCTGTTTCGCAACAGCATTTGATTTCAGTATTGTTTTAAATTATTAGCTCAAGCCAGGTAATTTTAAGGGGCTGGGGTTACTCAATGAGATATGCTTCAGCACCGGATTATATTTTATTTTATCGACTGCTAATGAATGACAGCCGGATCAGCGTATTCGGCATATGAACTCAGAAAATAAAGAGTCGGAAGAATTGCCATTAAGTATTTTGTCAGACGCACTTGAGGTTATGCCAACACGCAACCTTAAATGTAGTTCGTATATTAGTTTCATATTTTGGCACAGGGCCATCAATTTTGAGGTTGAGATAAGTGAGTTACATCGTCCCCTGAGTTCAACTGGTACTTACACCCCGAAAGGATGAAAGGCAAAGTCGACTTCGGCAGATTCAGAATTTGAACTCAGAAAGGATTTTGCCCGGCGTGCTAACGATTCCGCCAGCTCGCTGCCTTCGTAAATAATGATCATATTACGACAAGATTTTGAAAGCATTTTATCTGAGGTTGTTTTATACAAGCTTCACTTGTGATTTGCTCTGATTTATGGCAGATGTATGCTTGGAATTTTCTTTATAAATGTATGCAGGACTTTCTAAGATTTTCTGGAGGCGTAGTAGATTCAGTCGTCTAGATTCAGTGCTATTTGGAAAAATCTATCATTCTTTAAATGTTAGTCTCTTTTGTAATCCTTAGGATATTCCATAAATGATCTAATTAAAGCACATTCATATTTTGAAATGAGGAGCCCAGCATCATAATAAGGCACATTTCAATTCAAAGAATTTTGCATGTAATAAATGTGTTTATAAAGAGGTGGAATGTTGCAAATATTAGATGAATTTATCAACACATCAAAATGTCGAAGAACGTTTATTCATTACATGTGCAAAGCTTTATTAAAAGAATGCAACACGGTTCTTCTATTAATACCAATGGTAAAATGCAAGTAAACAAAGTTATCGGAAAATCTTTCTTTTACTCCCATATTCCAGTAGATTTTCATTCGAATTCATCTCAAGCAAAGTCAGTAAGCACAATGCAGTACCGTTAACTGCGATTTCTGTCTATCTCTCTTGTTGTTTTTCAAAAATGTTTCACGAAATGGAATTGTTGTTGTTGTTGTTGTTGTTGTTGCTGTTGTTGTTGTTGTTGTTGTTGTTGTTGTTGTTGTTGTTGTTGTTGTTGTTGTTCTTCTTCTTCTTCTTCTTCTTCTTCTTCTTCTTCTTCTTCTTCTTCTTCTTCTTCTTCTTCTTCTTCTTCTTCTTCTACTACTATTACTACTACTACTACTAGTCTTTAATTCCTCATTCCGTGCGCATGTTGTGTAAGCACAAAGACACATACCATTCATTTGTGTGCTCGTGTATGTGCATATAAATGTATATGTGTGTGTGTATGTGTGTGCGCGCGCGTTTGTGCGTGTGTACGTGCATGTTTTTGAATAATAATAATTCATACGCACTAACAGCATAACTACGCCACACGCACACCCTCCTATATATGCATATCTATCTATCTATCTATCTATCTATCTATCTATCTATCTATCTGTCTGTCTGTCGATCTTTGTGTCTGTCCGTCTATCTGTCTGTATCTCTGTCTGACTATTTATCTATCTATCTTTTTATCTATCAAAAAAAAAAAGGCAAAAGAGAGTCACTTACTGTTATAGTTCCTTCAATAACAATGACAACATTCACCAAGGTTACCGTGGGTCTTTTCCGTAGGCTTTTCTTTCCACGGCTAAATCTAAACTGTCCTCCTCTCTTTTTACACGAGAACATTACTGTGATACACGATCCCTATTGATCCACCCACTTTTTTTTTCTTCTCGATCCCTTTTGATCGAACTCCCCCCCCCCTTTTTTCCTTCCTACGATCCCTTTTGATCGAGACCCCCCTACTTTTTTTTCTCTTCCCCCTCCCAAAAAGAAAAGATCTTCATTGTATTTGTCCCATCTTTGTTGAGCCCTGTGTGGCTCATAAAAGAAATGTATCTATCTATCTGTCTGTCTGTCGATCCGTCCGTTCGTCCGTCGGTCCGTCCGTCTGTCCGCCCGTCCGTCCGTCCGTCCTTCCGTACCTACGTACGTACGTCTGTCTGTCTGTCTGTCTGTCTGTCTGTCTGTCTGTCTGTCTGTCTGTCTGTCTGTGTGTTTGTATGTCTGTCTGTCTGTTTGTATGTCTGTCTGTCTATTGATCCATCTATCGGATATCTATCTATCTATCTATCAATCTATCTATCTATCTATCTATCTATCAATCTATCAATCTATCTATCTAGCTAGCTAGCTAGCTAGTTAGCTATCTCTCTGTGTGCCTGCCTGCTATATATCTTTCTATCTATCACATCTATTACTATCTTTCTTTCTATCACAAAAACATACAGTGATTGCGTTATATGGACCGCGACCACACTACCATTGCTGGCTGAAGACCATTAATAATGACGAATTGTTTGCGAATACTTATATTTTTGTAAAAAGAATTCTCTCGTCACCGTTCTCTTTCTGTTTTTTTTTTCAACATCTCTTAATATATGCCATTTATAAAGTTAACAAGAATCACTCAGACGAAAGAAATATCAAAAGAATTTTCATAATTTATAACAAGAAGATTCGTAAAAGTTTCATTTCACATCAAAAGGAAACCTACAAGTTTAATAATCAAAAGATTTTTGTAATTATTTTCCGCCTTACGTTAGGAAATTTATAGTACAAAGCCAATTAATATCAATATTTCATATATATCATATATATATGTATATATATATATATATATATATATATATATATATATATATATATATATATATATATATATATATATATATATCACATATATATATATATATACATATATAAATATGATATATATATCCTATACATATACCTACAAATACATACATATACACATATACGCGTATATATAAATTTATATATATGAATATATATATATATATATATATATATATATATATATATATATATACACACAAATATATACACAGATGTATGTACACATATATATTTATGCACATATATGTATATGTATATATATACATATATATATATATATATTTATTTATTTATATACATATATATATGTATGTGTATATATATACATATGCATACATAATATATATGTGTGTGTGTGTGTGTATGTATGAAATATAACATTAATTCATGCGTCTAATGCAGAGAAACATTTCGCAATCAGTTACGGAAGTTTTATTTAACCAAATTCCTTATATAAATATAGACACGGTTTGCCAAAACCAGACACTGAATCATACACATTAGCATACCCAGAAAACGCATACATATATATTTATAAACATTTATATATGCATGTGTCTTGTATATATACACATATATATATTTGCGTTCCTGAATGTCAAATTACCATTTTTTTTAAGCAAGCGAACGTACAGTTGTGAAGAATAACCAGAGTACGTACAGCTGAGGCGAAAGTAGTGTTTGCTTATTGCATCAGTTTTTTTGAGGAAATTAAAACCTTGGGCAGTTCCTTCATAATGACGTTGTATAGAGAAATTTAACTCTATCCAATAAGGCGTCACATTCGTTAGAGGATTTGATTTGACTGGTGTTTTATAATTTGTATTACTGCATTTTGAACGTCTGTCTGTCTATCTATCTATCTATCTATCTATCTATCTATCTATCTATCTATCTATCTATCTATCTATCTATGGATCGACCGATCGATCTGTCTGTCTATTTGTCACTCTGTATATTTCTTTAGGCATATATGTATGTGCTTGTGCTTCTGGGCTTGTGTGTCGTGAGTATATATGTGTATATATATATATATATATATATATATCCACATACACACACGTATAAACGCGTATGAACACGCACACATTTATATACATTTATATGCATCTGTGTATATAAGTATGTATATATATATATATATATATATATATATATATATATATGTATGTAATATGTATACATGTACTATATAAACATATATACGTATTTATACATATATCTGCATACACATGTGTGTTTGCATGCGTGTGTACATGTTCGTGAATTTCTCTGTGCGTGTGTATGGCATTGTAGGTGGATAATTACACACAGATTCCTAATATTAGTTCGTTTTGGGGACAAGAACACACCGATCTTATGTTGAAGAATTATATTTTCAGTTGCTTCACATTACGCTTCTAGAAGCAGAAGTAAAGGAGTGCTGGTGCACTCATAAGGCACCTGTTACTACTCGATCGAATATGTGAGAGCCGTGAGTCAGTCTATGTCTTCCTGTTACCATATACGCGCCAAATTCACCTAATCATACGTTCAATTGATGGCTCTACTAGAATTACTAGAGAGCCGGATAGAGTTGTTCTATTTATCCGGCTCTATGTATTCTGTGTTCAAATACTGTTAAAGCTAACATAACCTAGGAGTAGCTGTGTGGTAAGCAGCTTACTTACCAACCACATGGTTCCGGGTTCAGTCCCACTGCGTGGCACCTTGGGCAAGTGTCTTCTACTATAGCCCCGGACCGACCAAAGCCTTGTGAGGGGATTTGGTAGACGGAAACTGAAAGAAGTCCTTCTTATGTATTTATGAGTGTGTATATGTTCGTGTGTCTGTATTTGCCCACCCGCCACCCAACATCGCTTAACAACCGATGCTGGTGTGTTTACGTCCCCGTACCTTAGCGGTTCGGCAAAAGAGACCGACAGAATAAGTACTAGGCTCACAAAAAATAAGTCCTAGTGTCGATTTGCTCGACTAAAGGTGGTGCTCCAGCATGGCCACAGTAAAATGACTGAAACAAGTAAATAAGTAAAAGAGTATAACTGCTGATAATTTCAGTGTTGATAAACACATGTATTGCTGTCCCTGCCACTTCGAATCCCTTTTCACTTCTGAAAGAAATAGGGTCTGTTTAGATGCGGATAAGGATGAGTTAATCGAGGTAG
>NC_142930.1:120211267-120258767 GCF_046866305.1 Octopus bimaculoides | reverse complement strand
CAAAATCAACCTTGGCGGAATTTGAACTCAAAATGCAAAGACGGACGAAATTCTGCTATGCGTTTTTGCCGGAGCTGTAACAATTCTGCAATCTCGCTGCCTTATTCCGTGTACGTCATATGACGAAGCATCTTCAGTTTATGTCTATTATACCTCTTTAAGGAACCATTCCAACACATTTTTGTACCCTCGGTCTGAGCAGTCTCCCTCTTTCCAAATATTACCTGACCAATGCAACTGCTTATTTAAAACTAATCGCTATTGATATGATTCACTGGGCCACAGACTGTAACATATACATCTACCTCGTATGTTTCGCCTGTCACCGCCCGTCACTGTTTCATGCTAGTCTATCTATCTATCTATCTATCTATCTATCTATCTATCTATCTATCTATCTATCTATCTATCTATCTATATATCTATCTATCTATCTATCTATCTATCATGAGTATCATAAACATATACAGGATGTCAAATATTTTTGTTAGTAACGATCCATCTGAACTACGAAGCAACCCCGCCCCCATTGCATTAAAATCGGACTATCCGACCTGCTGAATATATTGACGAGCGAGAGTAGCCAGAAATTAGTCTCTAGGTTTATTAACCACTTGCACAAAATTCAATTATTCAATACGTCTACCCATTTTTGCTCATAAATCTCGGCAACGTTCGTGAAATGTTAGTTTGTCGTCGGTCTACTCTGGTAGAAACAACTTAAATTCCAACACCGATCAATTGAGCCTCGCTAGACAAATAATCAACGTACGAAAAAAGATTGAAGTTATAAAACTACACCTAAACATTCTTTTATTCTACAACATCATTACCGGCGCATTGAAATCACCATCACACACATTATTGAATTAACACACATCTCACAAAATATACACGCACAAATAGGCACTCATATGAGACACGTGTGTTGAATAATTTCTGAGAGAAATGGATATTAATAACTTGAATATCCACGCAGTATTTTACATAATTTTGTTAATGTTTTTCTCTTTATGTAAATATTAAGACGATTGAAACATTTTTTCGAAAGCTGTTCATAGTTTTGAACACTGTAACCACTCCAGCAAAGGACACGATTTCCTCCAGGAATTCTTAAACCTGAGGGCATCATATCCAACCATTCAGCAAATATTAATTCGTCTTCATTCTGAAAATGTATAATCAAAGGAAAACAAAAAAAGTATGATTTCTTCCCGAAAAATGTCTTAATCATATATTCCAGTGAAATCAATATATCGCCTTTAAATATCGATATTATAATTATTACCTGAAATTTCCCGTGGACACTTAGCAACAGCACTTGGTAGTTGTATTAATAAAACTTGTTATAAACACCTGATTAAAGCATTTCACATATTTTCGAGACACTCTGATTTTCTTTATGTTTCGGTATTTCTGTGAATATTAGAAAGAATATTCTTTCGCCTTCTTCATGAACAGGACCTTATTTTGTTTCTGACTATTTCTCTTAAAGCTTTCTTAAAACTTCTTATAAATGTCCCCAACATAATCTACTCTTATCCTCAAGTTACTTCGTTTTCTCATTGATTATTTCAGCGTAATATCGCTCGCGTATTATTCATTTCCTTGCGTAACAACGCTTACGGCAATGAAAATATTATCACAAACTGAGCAAAGTAATATGTTCAATTATTAAAGAGTGAAAGTACTGTGTCGCTGATCAATTTCAAAATCCATTGCCCTTTCCCAATGTATCTGAAGACAAAATATAAGATTACTGTTAAAGGTTTACAAAAGTTTTTAAATGTCACTATAATAGCATTCAATAAACCGCACTAGCTTTGAATTAGAACCCACTTAGTGCAGCATTTAGAATGAGTTTCTGCACCTTTCACCAAAAAAAGGCAAACATGTAGAATTTCTAGAAACATGCCAACATCATGATAGACTTGTAAAAAATTGTGCATTCGGACATTGATTTTAGCGACTGATTTTGAATAAGATATAAGCTTAGGACGTATTGATATGCAAATAGTGCTAAATATTGACTACTTGTTTACATAAACTTGCATATTATTTCAGACAATCATATCTGGTTCTTAACGCAAGTGTATTTGTCTAAATTTGAAAGCATTCCTCCTGTTACCTATGTAGATTTAATTTCGACAAATCATTTTTGAGAAGAATTAAAAATTTTGAATGGTACAACAATGCACTATAATACAAAAAATGGACTATCTACCTGTTGTAATTTAGTTATCTATAGTCCGATGATATTTCGGAATACAATTCCTTCTTCAGATATTCTTAGATGGAGTCGCTGCTATAATATAGTTTATTATACTAAGAATATCTGAGGAAGTAATTGTATTCCGAAATATCATCGGACTATAGATAACTAAATTACAACAGGTAGATAGTCCATTTTTTTGTATTATAGTGCATTGTTGTACCATTCAAAAATGTTTATTGTTTACAAACAATACACAATGCTTCAAGCGAACTACAATACTCTCCTATCATTTTTCAGAGTCTAATACATGTGTACTCTTTTATTTGAGAGTTTAATACATATGTTAACACAGTGAAGCATAGAGCTGTACTTGAAATATTAGTTTTCATCTCTCTCTCTAGCAACGAAATAGTGTCAGCATCTTATCCTTTACAACTATGCCTAAAGTTCAAATCTCGTCATAAACTATCAGGAGACAAAAACCGAAACATATGTCAGAAATACTGTGTAAACTTTTGTGTAGATTTTGCAAAGTAATTTTATAACTTTGTTGTGGAGTGAACTGACATCCCCGCACGTGACTGTGAGTGGTCTAGACGAGTCTTATGAAAAGAATGAGCCAGTAGACAGTTCAGGTCGAACTATGAGAGCGTTAGTCTCGTTATTGATTCTGTGTTGGAGTATTGAATTGTTTATTGTGAGAACGGTTGTAATAAGATTACCAACTCTTGTTACATTGCTTATTGTATTACTGTTATATTTGGTACTCTGGTATATTGTTACACACATATCATATATCGTCATTGACGATATAACAACCTTAATGTATTCTCCACTTTTTAAAAACTGTTTTCCTTTATTAACATCGTGAACCACTTCTCACAAAACAATTCGCAGACTTTCATTTTTCTATACGTTTCGGTTTTCAGCAGCCTTTGTAATGTCAATGACTCGGTTAAATTTTACCTTTCATTTTAAATTTGATTCATATCGGAGTAGATTGGGTAGATCCAGATAATTGATATGGTCAACATGTGTTAGGGTAGATTTCCTTTTATTTCATAGATTAGGCAAATAAGTTACAACTGTATATCTGTAGAAAAGATATACATAGACCCATACTATACCTATAGAACGTAGTTGGTGAGAAAAACAAAACAGCATTACATATACCAACAATTCCAAGCTGCAGCACATCATTTGCAATTTTATTTCATAAATTTATGCTGTTCAAGCTGATTTACTTGCATTGTTGTCTTAACATTTTTAATGCATTCAAATTTTTCCATAAGCCAGCTTAGAAAAATTCCTGAGATATTCACTTTCTATATCTGAAAATGGTTTCTTTGAAATAAAATACGTCTCTATAAATTAGTGCAAGCACCGGAGGCAAACGTTTCAATTATTAAAGAGTGAGAGTATTGTGTCGTGAATATTGCCAAGAAGAAATGTCTGTAATAATGACAATAATTTTCAGACTTGTCATTTTATTAAATTCTTCCCTTGATGTCTTTTATTTGCCTTTGTTCCTTACTCCATTTAATTCGTCTTTTATTGAGCTGAAATGTCTGCAAATGAGGTCTGCTGAGTATCTACTATCATAGTATTTCGCTCTGATATATGGCTGCCGCCTTGCTAAGCATTTTATTTCTGTGTTCAAACTTATTGCTAATTCATTTGTTTTATCAGCTGTTTGCGTTGTGTACACTGAGCTTGTACTTCTTTAAGATTTAATTATGCCGTACAGCGATATATTATAAACATACAAACTACTTAGAAAGACACAATTCAAAGTTGAAAAGACAAACACCTGCGAACCACTACACATTATATTTCAATGAATAAGTATTGAGAGAAACAGATAGACGACGACACGTAGAAAAGATTATTAATGAGATAGAAACATAAAATGATCTTGAGAGGGAGAAGTGTAAGCGGAGAGAGAGAGAGAAAGAGATAGAGAGAGAGGGCGGCGAGTGAAAAGAAGAAAGAGAGATACAGTGAGAGAAAGGAAGAAAATGGACCTTAGAAAACAAGGTATTCAGTAATACTATTTTAACTAATAGATATAACTTGCAAATTTTATATATAATGTATTTTTGTGTATACTTTTCTATCCAGAAACAAAACATAGATGTTATGAATCATATATATTATCATCTAATCAGTGAAATCCTTATTAGCTTGGATGTTTTTTGTTTATGAATCTGAACACCTGTACATAAAGGAAGGTACATACATTATGTGTACGCACACCCACACAATCATACATGTATACACACATGCAAATACACACATACACACCGCGTGTGCACATACACATATATATACTAGTATATGTATGCATACACACACACAAGCACATATTAATATATGTTGGTATATATATAGTTTAATTTAAATGATATCACAACATACTTTCTAATTTCCACTCTTTGTATACATCACACACATTTACAAAAAGTGCTTTGATATATATATATATATATATATATATATATATATATATATATATATATATATATGTGTGTGTGTGTGTGTGTGTGTGTGTGTGTGTGTGTGTGTGTGTGTATGCATGTATGTATGTAGGTATGTATATGTATAAATAATACAAAATGGGACAGGACGCAAAACATCCAGACAGTTAGGTGATACACGAAAAGGACAAAACATACAGTTAGACGATACGAAGAAAACACGGACAGGTCATTCGGAGTTTTCTCTCTTCGGTTGAGATCCAGATTATCCTTGCAATTTCGGCTGGTTTTTCTTGATATTGCTCCAATCTGGCGTTGTGGAAATAAGGACTTATGCAGGAATACAAGATTTCACAGGCACAGGGAGGAATAACGATGTTAAACGTACAACGGCCGACCAAGATAGAAAGAAAGTAAAATGTAAAGCTTTGTCAAAGCTTTCTTGTGTTAAGTACTGGTTGTCACAAAAGTATTAACATACATATATACATTCTTTGATAATAAGAAAATGTTAAAAACAGTTAACAAGAGAGTATTCAACAAAAGGTATTAAGAGTTCAATAAAAATCATGTTTGGTAGTAAAAATAATAAAAATCATGTTTGTTTCGAAGTATATATATACACAGAAAGAGATGTATTTAAGAATTTACAAAAAATTGGAGAGGAACCGACCTGTCTTTTTAACATGTTTTCTCTCTTGTGTGTAGCTAGGGAATGTTTGCTATTTTAAGGGACAGTGTGGGTGGCTGGGTGGTGGGGAACGGAAGGGCAATGTTGAATTAAAAGGATTTTTTTGTTTCTGGGCTAGTCTGTCAGGGTTCAATGATTTTTGGGACGGGTCTTAGAGGTCAGAATGGTGTGATTGTGTGTCTCTGTGCACGTCTCTATGTGTATGTGTATATACATGAGTTTGTGTTTGTGTGTGTGTGTGCCGTTTTTGATTGGTACTAGAGTTGGACACGAATAACTGTTTATAAATATATATGTATATATATATATATATATATATATATATATATATATATATATATATATATATATATATATATATATATATATATATATATATATATATATATATATATATATATATGTGTATGTATATATATATATATATATATATATATATATATATATATATATATATATATATATATATATATATATATATATATATATATATATATATATATATATATATATATATATATATATATATATATATATATAAGTATATATAATCATAAATATACAGGGATTAGCATGAGTTGCTTCTCCAACATACTGAGAATTTAGAAATAGCAGTCAAAGAAGTACTGTTCCAAACTACAAATTTTTTTCTCTAACGGATGTGCCATAAATATCGCCATCCGTTAGAGAAAAAAATTTGTAGTTTGGAATCAGTAGTTCTTTGACTGCTACTTCTAAATTCTCTGTATGTTGGAGAAGCAACTCATGCTAATCCCTGTATATTTATGATTATAAATGGTTTTACCGATAAAGGTTTTTTTCATACTGAATTACTTGGCTAAATTGTTAATTATTAATTTTATTACTAATTGACGATTCCCTGCCCTATATCTGTATAAGTATATATATATATATATATATATATATATATAT
The DNA here is from genome assembly GCF_046866305.1 of Octopus bimaculoides. Taxonomy (NCBI): domain Eukaryota; kingdom Metazoa; phylum Mollusca; class Cephalopoda; order Octopoda; family Octopodidae; genus Octopus; species Octopus bimaculoides. Next base: position 120,252,451 of record NC_142930.1, on the reverse strand, counting down.
ATATATATATATATATATATATATATATATATATATATATATATATATATATATATAAATATATATATATATATATATATATATATATATATATATATATATATATATGAAAGAAGGTTTGAAAATTTTAAAGATATTTATTTACTTAACCGGTTTCACTTTTTTAGAAAAAGATTATCAAAAGTCTTTGAGAATAATAGAAAATGTTAAAAAACAGTTTGAGTATTAAAATGCCTATATACATTCTTTGATGATAATAAGAGGAATATATTTAAAGTATAAAGCTTTGTATGAGCTTTGTAGTGTTACATACTGATTATCACACATTCTCTGATAATAAGACGAAAATGTTAAAAACAGTGTAAGTATGAAAATACATATATGGAAAAATACATATATATATTCTTTGATAATAATAGAAAATGTTACAAACAGTTTAAGTATCAAAATACATATATCCATTCTTTGATAATAATAATAAGAATATGTTTGAAACAGTTTACAACGTTGTTATAACAAAAAGGATTTGGTAAAATATGTATATATATACCCAGGAAATATATTTAAGAGTTCGCAAAAAGTTGAGGAGAAACTGACCTAGCTTTTTTCTCTTGTGTGTATTGAGGGAATGTTTGCTGTCTTAAGAGACAATATGACTGGCTAGCTGGGGTGGGAGGAAGGAAGAGTTAAAAGGGAGTTTTTGATTTTTGGTTGGTCTGTGAGCTAGTCTGTCATGGTTCACTGGTTTTTGGGACTGGTTTTGTATACATCTCTATGTGTGTGTGTATATATGTGTATTTCTGTCCGTGTGTGTGGGTGTGGGTGCCGTTTTTATTGGTCCCAGAGTTTATTGTGGAATGTGTATATGAGTATGTGTGTGTTTTATCTATGGTGGGATGGTGTGTGTATATGTGTGCACGTTTGTGTGTGTATGTGTGTGATTGGTATTTGTTAGGGTGTTGTGTTTGCGCATGTGTGTTTGTGTTTGTTCGTGTGTGTGCGTGTGTGCGTTCGTGAGTGCGTGTGTATGTGTGTTTGTGTGTTTTTTTGTGTCAGTGGGGATGTTAGGTGTGTGTACGTGAGAGTGTGCGTATATCTCTTTGTCTGAGTATGTATGTGTTGTTTTAATCGTCCTTGTGGTGTGTGTGTGTGAGAGCAACCGTATGTATGTGTGAGCGTGTGTACGTATGTGTGCGTATGTGTGTGTATGTATGCGTGTGTATGTATGTGTGCATCTGTGTGTGTGCGTGGGAGTGTTTTGTGTGAGTGTGGGAGTGTGTGTGTGTCTCTCTGTCTGAGTGGGGGGTGTTGTTTTAAATACCCTTGTGGTGTGTGTGTGTGTGTAAGCAACCGTATGTGTGTGTGATGGTTCATATCTATGTGTATGTCTGTATGTGTGCGTATGTCTATTTGTGTTGTGTGTTGGTGGGGGTGTTATGTGTGTGTACGTGAGTTTGTGTGTGTCTGTAAGTATGTTTGTGTTTGAATTGTCCTTGTGGTGCGTGTGTGTGTGACGGATCAACTGTATGTTTGTGCATGAGGGTGCATGGGTGTGTGAGCATGTATGTGTGTGTTGTATTTATTAGGTGTCCTTGTACGTTGGGTTTTATATATGACGCGACTCTATCTCTTTCTCTGTCTCTTGTTCCCCCTCTCGTTCTTCTTCTGTTACTACTACGTATCTCTCTTTACCCCTCTCGTTCTTCCTTCTGTTACTACTATATCTCTCTCTTTCCCCTCTCGTTCTTCCTTCTGTTACTACTATACTTCTCTCTTCCACTCTTTCTCTCGTTGCTCACCTATTCTTCTACTTCCTCCCCTTGTTTCTCCCTCTACCACTCTCTCCCCTCCTTACCATCACACACACATACGGTTGCTTACACACACACACACACCACAAGGGTATTTAAAACAACACCCCCCACTCAGACATGCGAACTTACTTCGTCCCGCTTTCAGTTCGTGCCTCACAGCGTTCATGTACACATAATTTTTCACGTCTGGCTGCATAGCCTTTTCCTGTCTTGTTTTCTTTTCCGTTTGTTTTCCTGTCTTGTTTTTTGTCCGCCACTACATTCCTCCATGGCACAGGTTTAATTTGTGTATACAAATTTAATTTGCGGTCCATGGGAAGAGCCATTTTAACGATGCGTCCTGCCCTACTCATCGAAACGCCGATATTAAAACGGGGGTAGCTAATGAGGGAAAATGTTCTCTATGTGGCTTGTGTGTTTTCTGTACTCTGGTTATTATTGTTTTCTTGTCTACGTTTTGTTTGCAATGTCCTGTACCCAAATATGCACCTATATATACAGGTAGACGTAGGTATGCACATACCTGTACGCATATATGCATATACTCATTTATTATTTGTTTTATATATATATATATATATATATATATATATATATATATATATATATATATATATATATATATATATATAAACACAGCACTGTGACATTCCTCAAGTTGGCATCGATATCATCGACGGATGGTGCTGATTTTGGAGGTAACACACACACATACACACACACAAACACACACACACACACACACATTGGTTAGTTCGTTTTCTCTTTTAGTGAAAATGAATACTCGATTATAACAACACCAAAACCTCCCAAGCGGTCACTCATCCATCTACTAGCTAGTAACTGAAGCCGGCGTTGCTTAACTACATAAATATATATATAAATATATATATATATATATATATATATATATATATATATATATATATATATATATATATATATATATAATACAAATAATATATGAGTATATGCATATATACGTACATACCTACATCTACATGTATATATAGATGCATATCTGGGTACAGGTTGTTGCAAAAAAGCGTGGAAAAATGATAAACGGAGAACAGAAAACACACAGGCCACATAGAGCGCATTTCCTTCATCAGCTGCCACACGCACACATAAATACACACACACACACCCGCACATATATACTGATATGTGCTTGTATGTGTACATATATATGTATATATATATATATATATATATATAGGGATAATTCACAAAAAAACAACAAAAGACGAAGACAGGTGGTGCAGGAAACAGACAAATATATGAGTATAACGCCTGGGAATTGAAAAAGTCATTAACCTTTCGAGTCTACGCCCTTCCAGAGAAATGAACACAGAATGAAACAAGGAGAGAAAAAATGTGTGTAGTGGTTAGCGATCTATCCTGGCAAATATATATACACACACACACACACACACACACACATACACACACACACACACACACACACACACACACATATATATATATATATATATATATATATATATATGTGTGTATAGTTCTGTGAATTTACTTATATTCATATATGTATGCATAGAAGTACGGAAGGGTGGATAGATGGCTGAATGTAAATTGCATTTTACAAAGATCTTAATTTTGCGTTCAAAATCGTTTTTGAAATTCTTTATTCTTTTAGTAATATTTATCTATTCCAAACTGCATAGAGCAAACATGCAAATAACTCTAACGCTCACAATGTGTCACCAATCATTGTATATTTTTTCCCCCTTCGCTGCTATTTTTGCTTTACTATTAAATTGCTTCTGGAGTATGTAGCGCTTTCTAAAATAGAAGCTATCAATATGGCTGATTACCTTTTAATAGAAAATAGAAATTATCTCATATGAAGCCCATTTATAAACAGGATATGAAACATATATATATATATATATATATATATATATATATATATATATATATATATATATATATATATATATATGCATTTATATGCATAAATACACTCAGATATAGACACAGATATATATTCATATACATGTATACATATATACGTAAATATTCATTTACTTATATACAAACGTGTATATTTATATATACACATACGTAAATCTATACTTGCTTTTATGTGCATACGTACGCGTGCGTGCACACGCATGTATGTAGTGAAAACCTTATTCTTCCGAATCTCAGTCGAATATTTATTCACTCCTTCGTTCTAGCACATTTATATTATTTTAAGTTACAGAAATATATTTGGCGGTTGCATACATACGCAGATTATATATAAGTATATATATATATATATATATATATATATATATATATATATATATATATATATATATATATATATATATATAAAAGATAATAAGAGTGAAAAAACTACAGAAGGCTTGTGTTACATGGTTAAAGTATATATTTAAATTATGTCAGAAAAATGTTATAAAATCTTTTTGGTATATAATCATTGTATTTTGAGAAATAACCAGTTTCGTGTTGTCTTTTCAAATTTCTCTACTTCAATGTAACGTGTTCGCTCCAGACTGGAGCGAACACGTTACATTGAAGTAGAGAAATTTGAAAAGACAACACGAAACTGGTTATTTCTCAAAATACAATGATTATATACCAAAAAGATTTTATAACATTTTTCTGACATAATTTAAATATATACTTTAACCATGTAACACAAGCCTTCTGTAGTTTTTTCACTCTTATTATCTTTTATACATCCAACCACGTACTTTCACATACCAACTTTCTCACACGTATATATATATATATATATATATATATATATATATATATGAGCCGCCTGTGTATCTCTATGATAGCTCGATTGTGTTTAAATGTGTGTATGGCTGAATGTGTGTATATGTGTATGCGTCACGTTATATATCGCAACTTCTGAGTGCTTTAAAATTTAGAATAATTTTTTGCATAATGATTTTTGTGAAAATTACCACGTTAATACCAATTTTATGCACCATGTGAAGTACTTATATAGCACTTATCTCTTATATAATCACCTAAGAAATCATTTACATTTGGACGCACTTACGTAGCATTTCCAGTAAGATAATTCCATGTGGAATTATATAAAAATCTGACTTCAGGTACATACATAATTTCAGACATCTTCGTAATTGATAACTTGTTACTGATGGTTTCACACAGTATTTCTCTCCCTTTCTGCCAATCGAGAAACATGTTTCTTCATTTTATGACTTATTTAATTAATTACCACGCTTGCATGATACTTTCGTATACAATGTACCAAGAGATCAATCCAGCGCCTGTGATTTTAAATGGTCTTCGCATGATTTGAACGATGGGAAGAATCAAATGCATTATATTAGCTCAGCATCTACCCTGATCCACCGTGATCCACCCTGCAAAAAATACCATCACTATCGAGTGAACTAAGAATTAGATTTTTATTTACGTAGTTGGTCCCTGCTAGCCACATATGCTAGAAAGGAGGGCCGCATTTAAACCCATCGAGGCCCTAAGCACTTAAAAGATTTTGCTGCCCCTTTAAAGATTATGTAATTCAAAATATAAACAATAACAAACCATAAAATAAATTATTTTTCAAAAGGAAACAAAACACTAAGAGGGAAAATAATTTTTTATTTATGTATACTTCCACTTTATTTATATTTGAAAAGGTTCCTCCTACTTTTTTGAATTGCGAAGTTCTTGATCTGATCCTCAAAATTTATCTTAGGTAACACATCTGCATCTATACTTAGTAGAGATAAAAGCAACTCAAATATAATTTTAGCAAGTCTCAAATGATATCGTTTGTGCCGTAAACCATTTACCATTTCTTTGGAGCCCCCTCCTTCCCTTGGTGTCCTATGCATGTGCTTATTTTACTTAATGGTTAATCCAGCACTGCTAGAAAATTTACTGCTCCGAATTTAGACACCAGCCAGTGACTACCAATCCTTTGAAAACAATGACACGAAAATATCTACCATTGCTCCAGATCTTACATTTATTTGGCACTTCCTAGGTTTTATATCCAGATTCAAACTCCGTAAGTTTGCTGATATACATTCAGAACATACATTCATATGCTAAAAATATTTGGAAAGCTTTATTTTCAGAAGTGGAAATATCAGTGAGGACGATATACTTAACGTTCCTGTTTATAAGACAACCCATATATTTTCAGAAGTGTACATTATTGCAATTCCATACGCTGTTTATAATGCCATTATCCTATCGAAACAATTATGCAGGTCATCAGAATGAAGATCTCTTTTCTCTCTAGTCAAAGATGCAAATGAACTCTTCTAAGAAATCTTAATGCTGATTCAAATGTTGGATTTAAAACTTGTTGTATCATCACATGACGTTTTCGAGATACGAATATTTTTTTTCTCCATATCATTCAATTTTATATATAAGAGATAAGGAATTATGTACATTGTTTACATTATTTACATTTGACGGACATTTGTGCTCATTTTGTTTGTTTGCGTATGGCGTAGTGTTTAAGAGCGCGGGCTACTAACCCCAAGCTTCCGAGTTCGATTCCAGGCAGTGACCAGAATAATTATAATAATTATAATAATAATAACATCGAAAAATACCTTAGGAATGAGAAACCGAGTTCGAAATTTCCCCAAGATATCTGATGAATGCTGGAGGACATATCAGGCGAAACGTTGTGTTAATAACATACAAAATGAGGACAAATGTCCGTCAAATGGAAATAATGTAAATAATGTTCCATATTATTGTTGCATGACTCCAAACACGCACACGCACACACACACACACGCACACACACACACAAACACACACACGCACGCACATACCACACATACACCCCTCCACGCACGCAAGCATATGTTTGTCAGAATGTATTTCAGAATGCATGTCAGAGCGTGTGTATACATACATGCATACACACACACGCACACACACTATAGAGATTTAGAAATATGACATTTTCTTATAAATGGAAATTTATGGTTCCGATATAAAAGCCAGCCATAGTCTACTATCTTGTTTGCATAAATTTCGGAATCTTTGATAATTTGTTTGTACACGTTTAATGCCATAATGAATATCACTTCATGTTACTCATAAATGGCATCCCGATCTTCAAGAAAGAAATATTTAAACATAAGACATGTAATTTTGTGCCCCCGAAGGAACTCATGATATCGAAAGCATCAGTCAATATCTCAACTCCAGTTTTGAAATATGGAAGCCTGTAATTTATTTTTATGCCATATCATTATTTAATTTTACCGATTATCTTTTACTTGTTTCAGTTAATGATTTGAAGCTATGCTATCTGCCTTGAAACCTAACAAACGGACCCCAGTTTGTATTTTTTTTAAAGATTGGTACTTAATCTAACGGAATCTTTAGCAGAACCGTTAGGTTACTGGACGTAAACAAACAAACACCTGATGCAAACGGGTGTGACGCAAACTAACACAAGCGTAGAGACACACATAAAGAAACTTACACAAACCCAGATATACACATACAGATATATTTCTTTACAGCCCACAGGGGGCTAAACACAGAGGGGACAAACAAGGACAGACAAAGACATTAAGTCGATTAGATCGACCCCAGTGTATAACTGGTACTAATTTAATCGACCTCGAAAGGATGAAAGGCAAAGTCGTCCTCGGCGGAATTTGAACTCAGAACGTAACGAGGGACGAAATACCGCTAAGTATTTCGCCCGGCGTGCTAACAATTCTGCCAGCTCGCCGCCACATACATACATGCATGCATATATACGTACATACATACATACATACAGACATGCATGCATACATGCATACATACATACATGCATACATACATACATACATGCATACATGCATACATACATACATACATGCATACATGCATACATACATACATACATACATACAAACATACATACATACATACATATACATGTATGTCTACGAAGGGTTGCTGAAAAGTTTCTATAAACTTATTACAGCGGTCCTTCCGTTTTTCTAAGTCGTGTAAACAACCTCGGAAGGTTGGGCCTCCAACTATACCTTTCACGATACCCTTAAAGCCAGGAACTTTTCAGCACCCGCTCGTATATATAAAACGGGCTTCCACATACCAAATTCACTCACAAGGCATTAGTCGATCCGTATCTCCAACAGAAGACAATAGCCCGAAGTGCCGCGCTGTGGGATTGAACACGAAACCTCCTGGTTGCTAAACGATATTTTTTTACCATGCATTGATGCCTCTGCCTGCGTTGTATATCTTACTTCAACATTTTTATATTTTATTACCACTTATATCGATGGCCCTACAAAACTCACTCCTTAATTTATACAACATGTGATTTTGTAAATATTTCTTCACGGAATTGAAATCCCCATCAAATTATTTTTATACATATGCTCATAGGAAATATCTACATTAAATCGTGAAGGCGTAATGTAAATATTTTCACCTCATCACCTAAGGAAACTCATTGAATAGTATTTCTTCCAGGCATATTTTGAGGACCTTTTCGGCAATTCGTTTCTCGTATAATGCTCAGTAATAGAGGGACAGTTTCACAGGCAAAGTAGTAATGCTTTAAATATCCCCTTTGCATGCCCATTACAATAGCAATTACTTTAAGTTCTCCAAAAGTATTCCATGGGTGATCGTTGTATTGAATTGCATTAAAAAGAATCTTCATGTTCACACGGATTATTTTAAATGCATTAAAGAAATGATGGAGTTAAATGGTTTTAAATATCCATTATGCAATAAAACGGATTTAGGTGCTCCTACTGATGCCGGTATAAAAGTCGCCATTCACTTACAACATGCCTCTCAGAAAACCTCCTAAAAGGCCATTAATTCCATGACAATAACATAGAAGACCGTCTACTTTGAAATGAACTTTCGCTTTCTGTACATATAAAAAATTGAGCTTTCAACAAGTATATGTCTTCCTTTCAAACGAAAGATGAGGAAGTTTTTCTTCAGATTTTGACAATTTTAAATCGTCCTAAACAAAAGTATCATTATGTAAAAAGAAGTGGAACCTCTCTCTGTTTCTGCATTCGAAATCTAGGGAAAATATAAACACACTATCAGCAATTGCTTCTTGGTCAATCTTCATTCGAGTTGAGTTCATCATGTTGGGTTCGAGAAACTTATAATGATTGATATGGTGGTAATTATTGTCGTAGCATTGACGTTTTGGTAAATATTATTTTTTATGTTTACTACAAAGAAATCCCTTTAGTACTAACAATATAAAAATAATAGTCTGTATTGTGATCTTATCGTTACCTATAAGTACTCATTAGAACTGCAAATTTAGTAAGATCATCGATTTGGCCAAATGCCCACGCAAATCATTTGATTACACTGATCAAAATTGATGACGTGTTAATGGCCTGATTGGTCGTCTGACAGAGAATAATAATACCTTTTAAAGATCTGAGATAACATGTCATTGTGAAGAACAAATACATGAGTAATCTTAGATTTTCTGACGTCTAACAAACAATACATTATCTTAAAATAAAGAATAAATGTTCACAAATGATACATGGCAGATTAATCACCATATTAAGTAACTTATTAAATTCATAGATAAAAATATGAAATATTTCACATGAACTACAAATTAAAATATAAGCTGAGGATTAAGCAGTTATATATAAAAATATATAGACTTGTGAGAACCGTTTCAAAATTATTGCAAATGTGCAAGTTAAATACATGTGAAATAAGCTCTCGTGATAAGTATATCATAACTAGTGCAGCAATACAGGTATTATGGTCTAATATTAATATTACAAGGACTGGCATTGCTGTGTGGTAGAAGTTTACTTTACAACGACGTGGTTCCGTGTTCAATTCTACTGTGTGGAGCCTTCGGCAAAGGTATTTTACGTTAAACCCGGTCCGACCAAGGCGTTGTGGCCGGATTTGTACCTACCACTGCCTTACAACCAGTAATGGTTTTTTACGTCTTCAAATCTTACCAGTTTAGATACCAGGTTTTAGAAAATAGTAGTGGTAATAGTTCTGTTTTTAGCCCTAGGACTCATCAGACCGTTTACCCACAATATTCCCTCTAAATATGACGCCGCCTTGTATTCGCGATACACACTTATAGCTGTACGGACTGGAGCAACGTGAAATGAAGTGTATTGCTCAAGAACCCCCCACACATTCCACTCTAGAAATCAAAATCACTTTCTTACGATCATTAACACAAATCCCTGACCACGCGACCACACGCCTTCGCACGTTTACAGGCAATGTATATATGATTCTTTACTTCTATATATTGCCGAAGATAATTTTAATTTTAGATCCTTTCCTAATATTCTTCGCTATTTCTTGAAAGTTTTATGTGCCGGTGAGTGTTTAAGGAGGCCGATTTTTTAAACCAAGTGGTTTTGAATTCAACCCCACTAAGCGTCAAATTGGGAGAATGTTCTCTACTGCAGTCCGGAGCCTACCAGCATTTTGTTAGTGAATTTGTTAGAGGAGAAACTGTAAGAAACACATCGAATAATATATATATATATATATATATATATATATATATCGTATAATAAATATATCGTAGAAAATATGTGTGCATGTGTGTGTATGTGTGTGTGTGTGTTGCTTGATTGGTTCATTTACGTTCTGGTAAGATAAAAGTTTGGTAAAGGATACTGTTAGCGTACGTACCAAACTTTCAAAAATAAGTACTTTGAAAGTGGTACCTTAGCAAGGCGGCACTGCAATGATTGAAACAAGGCGCCTATGCGTAACAAGTTTAATAATATATCATAAAACAGAAAATAAAACATTCTCAGAGATTTCTCCAAAATTTCAAGTGGCCAAATTATCTAGGATCACATCAGCAGAAGAAAATCATTTGAAACTCTTTATAATGACTTGAAAAACGAATGCAATATTTGGGAAGAATGAATCCAATGATCAAATTCCATATCATCTTCACTCGATGAAACGAATAATAATAATAATAATAATAATAATAATAATAATAATAATAATAATAATAATAATAATAATAATAATGATAATAATAATAATAATAATAATAATAATAATAATAATAATATCAATTTCAGAGGAGCAATTACTGAATCTTCAATAAACCAGAACTAGAAATTATGCAATAGAAAATGTAGCAATTTATATAATGAGTAATATTTCATTCTAACAAAAGCATATATTACGAAAGTAATCGAGTCAGCTTCCTTAGGGAAATACATGTACAACGTAGGTAAACATAAAAATATCTCTAGGTTTGGTTCTGCTCAAATCGGGTTCTAAAACCATATTTCATACTAATATCTTTAGAGCTATTTAAGCATTTCTTAGAAGGAATCATGGCAGTATCGAATTTCTTCATTTCTAAGGAAATAAGGTACGTCACTTTTTACATATTTCAGGCACTTTATGTTGTTAAATGGGGATAGAAAACCTACACTGAAAATATTGGAGCGAATATTTCATTGCCCATTGTCACTTCTTCCATTTCCAAATGCTAATGAACAAGTATGTTCAGATATAATTCATAGGTGAGAGACGATAATAACAAACAAAGCAACGTTATTAATCTTTCCAAGTATTTCAGAGGAAGACCTTATATATTCAGGAAATGTTACATCAAAACAATGACTATATAATGAGCTTTGAAACTGCTCTCGGAAATATGAATGAAACTGATATGAAAGTTATCCAAGCAGATGAAGTGCCTTCTTGATATTTGATGCGACATCAAAGAAATGCTTGTAATGACGTGAGCAAACACGGAATTCTTTTTCTTAGATGCGCTTTGGAAATTGGTAACATTTTCTTTTTATCAGAGTAATGTTAGTAAATGTTAGATGTCAATGTGAAATTGCCCCTACGGTGGCCTCCGTCGTATAACATCAACATATTTCCCAGTTTGAAAAAGTGCTTATCAAATAATTAAGCTTCCTTTAAACATAACATCCACTGATCCACCTATCTATAAATACTAAGAACACACAGGCATATGTGATTAATAACTGCATCAGATTTCATCTTTCTGCAGTAATGGCGGGAAATTAAACCCGTGAAGAAATCTTGGAGTGATCTTTATATACATATGAACGCTGGCGAGTCTGCCAATTGAATGCTTCAAAACAGAAACGACGCACTAATTCCTAAACAATCGCATTATGGATAGCAAGCATGAATTGAGCTGCGAAACAAATATAGCTTATTAACGATCACTACTTCAATGATCTGAAATTAATTCTGAAATGATCTATATTAGATACAGCAACCTAAACGGTTGGCGGAATGCAGTTTATGTGTTTGAACTTCTACAGATACCGTTTATAGTGTATAAATTGCGTATAAACTATTGGTGACATTTGTAAATTTACCTAAATTGGAAAATTAATACTAAACATTTTTCTAAAAGATTCAGCGTGTTTATCCGCTGATACCGAAAAAAAAAAAACTTAAAAAGAATGCATCGTTTTATCAAGAGAGCTAAAATTACTAGAGTTTGGAAAGGGACTCGATTAATGGTGGAGAAATGATTGCAAATGGCAGAAAAAACAGCGTAGTAACAGGTTGTGATATGTTTTAATAGGTTTATATTGTTTAAAACAACTTTAAAATCGATCTTTATATCTATTACGCCAAATGCATTTGAGAATACCTTTCGTGTAATATCTCGTGTAATAACTCGTGTAATACCTTGATTTAAAAGTGTTTAGGATTAAGAAACGATATCTCTAATATACATGATCCGCAGAAAAAAATATGACGAAGTCTCGCAAAATTTTCGAGTTATTGTACGATGCGTGATATCTATCTATCTATCTATCTATCTATCTATCTATCTATCAGAGCTAGGATGCGTGCTCTGAGGGACGAGGGAGTTGGAGCGGCCCGAAAGGCCCGAGTAGCGGAGGCGCAACGAGGCAACAGAGCCACCATTAGGTCTCTGACAGATGAAGAAGGGCGCGAATTACTAGAGCCTGAAAGGATGTGCGAGGCCTTTCAACAGCACTTTGCCCGACTGTTCGGGACAACTGGTGGGTCAGAACGCAGAGTAGACTTTAGTGCCTACCTGCATGGCCTGCCACGACTCTCAGCAAGAGAGGCGGAGTGTTGTGAAAGACCCATCACAACCGCGGACGTACGGGATGCGATGGCAGGCTGCAAGGGAGACAAGTCGCCAGGCTTGGATGGTCTGCCCTACGAACTTTATTGTCATATGCCAGATTTGTTTGGAGGTGTCTTGGCAGCTGTCTACTGCAACTGGCAGCAAAACGGGAGCATCCACGTCTTTATAAAGCGAGGAGCAGTGGCACTACTAAAGAAAGACCCAAACAAGGGGAACGTCATAGATAATTTTCGGCCCATCACTCTGCTCAACGCAGATTTGAAAATTTTGGCCAAAGTGTTAGCCAAGAGGTTGGCGCTTGTCATCGAGAAACTAGTCGACAGGGCGCAGACGTGCACCGTGCCGAGTAGGAGTATCCATGACAACCTCCATCTGATCCGCTACATCATGGACAGGGTAGTTAAGGAACCTGACATGGGTGGGGCGCTGATCAATTTGGATCAATCAAAAGCCTTCGATAGGGTAGACCATTACTACTTGGAAGCCGTCCGCATAGCGGCTGGTTTCGGTCCCGTCTTTCGCGGTTGGATCGCTGTCTTATACAGCGGCATCCGCTCGGTAGTTCGCGTAAACGGTCATCTATCCAGATCCTTCGGCATCATGCGTTCGGTTCGCCAAGGATGCCCCCTCTCGGCCCTTCTGTATGTATTGACTCTTGAGCCTCTACTGCGGAAGCTGGCGACGCTGAGGGGCGTCCCACGAGAGCTGGGATGTGGAACGTGCGTGTCTGCAAACGCGGACGACGTCACCGTCATAGTGTCGAGCCAAAAGCACATCGAGCTGGTCGGCGAGAGACTAAAAGAATACGAAGCGGTAACGGGAGCAAAAATTAACCGGGATAAGTCAGTGGGGTTGCGGCTCGGCACCTGGAGAAGCAAGCCCATGCCGTCTAACAGCGTCTCCACTGTGGGACGCTGAACCGACGGGCCGGTTAAATTGCTCGGAGTCTGGTTCGGTCCGTACATCCAAATGGAGAAGAACTGGGGTGAAATAACGACTAGGGTGGTCACTCTCACCCGGCAATGGGCCGAGAGGAAGCTATCCCTAAAAGGTCGGGTGGAGGTGGCGAACGCGTACATTGCATCCGTAATCGAATACCGTCTGACTGTCGTGCCTTGCCCCGACCCTACCATCACCAAACTGGAACGCATACTCTTCCGCTTCTTGTGGAAGGGAAGCGTTCCGATGGCTAGGCGATCCATTTGCTGTCAACAGCCGCTAAATGGAGGGCTGGGTATGCCGTGGTTGATGATGCGCAGACATGCGCTGAGACTGCGACATCTCCGGCGCTTCATAGACGACGGTAAACAGGTGTGGTCGCCGTTTGTGCGGCGAGCTTTCCCGCAGCTCGTCTCCTTAGCCGAACTGCAGTCGTGGATTAAAGAGAGACCTAGGCTCGGCGAATGGCACCGAGAGTGTCGCGTTGCTCTCAAGCAACTCTGCCGTCCGGGACCAATCTAGTGCAACTTTGATTCCACAAAAGCGTTCTATAGAGGATTAGTGGAGGGGAGGTGCGACGACGATCACGGGCAGAATATGGGCGTCGACGAGGAACACCTGACCCGCCTGTTCAGGACAACTTTCGGGCCGGGACCTATGGCCAACCACCAGAGATCCCTGGCCTGGCAGTATCACTTGAAAAGGAAGGTGAGAATGGAGAAACAGTTTTTGTCTCGTAAAAGTTTCATTTAAAGGTGGGTGAATGTAGCAAAGATGGTACGTGCGAGTGACGATACCTCTTTGAGCATGATCCGATAAATCGAGAAAAAAAAAATAAAAGAGAGAGAGAGAGAGAGAGAGAGAGAGAGAGAGAGAGAGAGAGAGAGAGAGAGAGAGCACTTTGCTCTCATGTGTCTATTCCCTGCTGAGGTTACCATGGTCTTTCCCGTAGGCTCCATGGATAAACCTAATGTTACTCTATTTTACACAATTGACATTTTCTGTGATATATGATACCCTTTTTTTTCCCTACCGATCCGTTTTGATCGGATTTGTTAATTTTTATTTTACCTTTTTTGTTATTTATTTATTTTTTTTTAAGAAAAGCTCTACGGTTGTATTTGTCCCCTCTGTGTGCAACCCTGTGTGGCTAATAAAAGAAAGTTATCTCTCTCTCTCTCTCTCTCTCTCTCTCTCTATCTATCTATCTATCTATCTAGATGTCTGTCTGTCTGTCTGTGCCTCTCTGTCTCTCTCTCTCTCCTCCCTCTCTGTATATATACATACATACATATATATATTACTTGTAGGTTAACAATATTTGTCCAACTATATACTACTGAGCACCCAGTCTTACTCTTCGGTATTAGCATGTATCCTTCTTTCACTCTCTCTCTCTCTCTCTCTCTCTCTCTCTCTCTTTCTTTCTCACTCTTTCTCTCTCTCTCTCTCTCTCTCTCTCTCTCTCTCTCTCTCTCTCTGGATATATATATATATATATATATATATATATATATATATATATATATATATATAAAATATATAAAATATATACTTTTATAAAACAAATTTTACAAAATATATAGTATCTGTTAACAGTCTTAGCAAAAAGCTCACAGTTGAGTTTTTGTATATATATATGTATACATGTCTCTTAAAGGATAGAGCTCAAAATCAATGCATTGAAGATACTTTATTGCAGCAACAATTATAATAACAGAAACAACCACAATAAGCCAAACCTATGCACATTTCAATAGGGTATCCCGGATAAATAAACCACATCATAAGATGTCTCGTAAAATATTGTAACAAATTACAACATATTACAAATTTCTGGATACTCCATCTCTTCAGGGTCGCATTATTGCCATCACCAATACTATTATTAGCAAAACACACACATCATCCAAGAGGGTGAAAGAATAATCGACGGCACGCAACCTACCATCGTTATTTTCTTACAGAATGTAAACAAACCAGTCAACCGAAATCGAGCGACGTACACCGCCCGGTTTACAGCGTAAACATCCCTTGCCAAAAATTAATCCCCCGTGTACATCAAGATTTCCTATCGGATCTTCCTATAACGATAATATCTTAATTAATTAATTAATTATACCCGCCCACGCACACGCACCGCACACCACAACCCACATACCCACACCTACACCCACACACACATACGCACATATACCTATACTTAGATACACACACCAATATATATCTATATGTATTTTTTATGTATAACTATATACACACAAACACATATACACACAAACACATATATACACTCACATATGCATGCATATACATATACACACATACACATACACATACATATGCACCCACATAAACACGCACAGATACACACACACATTTACATATATACGCATACATACTCACATACACACATGCGTACATATGTACATACATACATATAGCTATACCTCCATATATACATCGATACATATGCACATACACACATACATACAAGCTTATATATGTTTACATGTTTACATGTACACACATACACATACGTCTCCATACACACATATATGCATATATACACACATACACTCTCGTGTGTCTCCACATGTATACCTACACCCATATACATATACACTCATATATTTGCGCCACAGACCTAATTCCAGTAAGATATATAGAGATGAATATACCTCTTCCTTAATTTCGAACTTGTGCCTATACACATTCCGGTAATTCCTATTTATAAAATGCATACGTATGCCTATACATATGTAGACATCTGTAAGCTTTAAACGTTATTTTATTAACTAGGTGACCCTTGGAAAAAAGTATGGAAAATAATTCCAAGTTACATAACGAACAAGTACTTTTACCCTTGTCGTACGGCATCGATTTACCTACTAACAACCATTCAAGCGAGTAATCCTTTTTCTCATCTTTCAATTTCCAAACTAAATTACTAAGCGCCGTACTATATTGCTTACTCCTATCCCTAAAGGACGAGTAATGATTAGAAATTCGTTTCGAGACCTCAAGTGACGAAGCCCCAATATAACTCCAAATCTTCTTATCCGTTATAACATTACACCTATAGACAATGTTTTTAGTTTTAGCATTTGCACTAAGGAATCTTATTCTATTAGGGTTATCTTCAGATATTTCTATTAGTTTATTACCAAAATTAGTGGTATTATCCATATCCTTTTGGTCTTGACTAACATCTCGACCAGAAATGGCTTCGTTTGTTAGGCTCCAATGGGGAATCTTAAGAATAGTGGACGCTGCAACCCGTTGTTCTTATGAAATAGTTACATAACATTAACATTACCATAATTAACAGCTTACGTATTTTAAAATTCGTCCTTCTGTTTTTAAATGGACCACCTCAAGTGAAGTCAATTTTTCTTAATCTACTGTAAATTATAAAAGTCATTCTTTGTTGACGTGTGCAATACATTCTAGATTGATTTCAAATTTCGGCGCAAGGCGAGATTGTTTGGAGGAGCGGTGAATTACATTTCCCGCAGTACTTAGCTGGTATTTACTTTAACAATTTCGAAGAAGAAAATTGACCTTAGCGGAATGTTTGATATCAGAATGTAAAGACGGACGAAATTCCGCTAATCGATTTTCCCTCTTGCTAACGATTCTGCCATATCGTAAATACCCTTAAAATAATATTTTACATAAATCATGATCGAGTGCTGAATCGATGCTGGCTTTAAGGGTACCGTGAAAGGCGTGGCTGGAGGCCCAACTATCCGAGTTCTTTTACAGAACTTAGAAAAATTGAAGGATGTTGCAATCAGTGTGTGAATCTGATAGGGAAATATGTTGAATATGATCATAATTAACTGAACTTCCTGTTTTTTATTTTACCCAAGGCCAGGGAAATTTTCAGCACCCCCTCGTGTTCAAAAGTATATTTTGAAAAAAAAGACCTTCGCTTATTCTGCTTATTCGCTTATTCGACACTGATGGAATACTACATATTAATGTAAATATGTTTGCAAAGATGGTCTAGTCAACGATAACCGAATCATAATGCTAAATAGGTACTTTCATAGATCTGAACATACGTCTGTCTGTCAATACTATATGACATGAGATACTTTATATGCAGAGATGTTCTGTGATTTGATTCAGATAAAATAAAAACCTATGATAATTATAGGTGAATCTCGATTCTTAGTATGTGCGTCGACATGTTGATTACGTTAAAAAAAAGTCCAACTATAATTTAATAACAGCATCCCCAACTACAAAACAACTGCTAGTGGTGTGATTAAACTTATGTCTCCCTAATTCAATAAAAATATATACCGTCAAACATCGGTGTCAATTTAGTTGGTTGTTTCTGTTCACATCATTTTGTCATTGTGGGCAATCATTATAAATGTACGTTTCTGTGTGTATTTGTGTGTGTGTGTCGCGTGTAATGGCAGTGGGTTATGAAGTCCATGGATCTTGCAAAATATGATGCCTTATTGAATTACTTCATTTTTTTAATGTTGAATCGTTCCTGTTAGTTTACCTAAAATTTCCGTTTAATCGAAGTTCTATCTATTGCTTGCATTCGCATCAGCTCATCAAGAATAGATTCAATTTCACCCTTCGGCAAACTAATCTCGAACTTCTCGGAAAGGGACCTAATCACCGCCCTTCTCATTAAGCTGGGAAGAAGTATTCTAAATCCACCTATCTGAAAATGCTTTCATCCGTCATTCGTCAATAAAATCATTTATCACTAATTACTTAAGAGAAGAATAATCGATTATACCCAGTTTTTCACTTTGTACCTAAGTCAGACAACATTATCATTATTGTTATTGTGTAGGAGAAAGCATCTTGTTTCGCTATATCTTTGAAGTGAACTGTTATATTCATTATTGTAACGTCCACATAAAAGGAAGAAATGCGACGCCTTCGTATTTTTGCTTCGTATGATGTTCAATATAATCAATTTGCATTTATGTTATTCTAAACATATCTAATACGTAGTCAGCAATATAACAGAGAAGATGGAAGAAAATGAAGCAAAATGAAAGGTTATCTTTACTGTGTAGTAACAACAAAAACTGCCATTCAGGAGTCTCTACACAGGGATAAGTTGTAGCAGACAAATTCTCGATCTTAGTTATTATCTCTAAACTTTTCCTTGAAGATAGCGTGATCAGCTCACGGTTCCTCCGGTGCTCCATGACCAAGAGGAAATTGAAAACAAAAGAATAATGTCCTCACGATGAGAACTAGCAATGCTTCAGAATGATTACAAGTAATATAGAGTGAGAATAGCCCGTTAATCTATGACAGTGTGTACAGAGTGATTAAATACATCGATCATTGTTTCCTATTATTTTGTTATCTTTGTTCGGTGAAATATACCCCAAAATTTATTTTTACTTGAAATTTAGGGTGATATGTTTATTAGACACTCTCTTTATTCTATTAAGTTATTTGTAGAGATAATACTTTAAAACCATTAATATCATGGCCATATTATTGTCTCATGTATGCATAAATTAGATTTTGCCCAAACAGATCACCCGATTATGTACAGGCGCCACGGAATAAAATGGCCAACTTCAACTAAAAAAGCGCAAAATATTCTCGCAGAACGAATCTAATCACTTAGTGCAATGCTATGAATTGTTTGTTTTCTAGAGTCAATGAGCAGATCAAACTATATCCGTTGCATTACTTCTAATAGCTAGGTAATTTTCCCGTTGAAATATCTTTTAACCATCTGTGTTTGAAATGTTCTAACCAAACATCATTTGTAGCAAGCTTAGCCATGATCTGTAACAAGTGGGTGTACCCGTTATTTTAGACCGTGTTCACATGATATTGATTCTCGATTGTTCAATAGTAAGGCACTTATAATCAAATATCTCATTAGATGTACTTTCGGTTATATATATATTTAACAAAGATATTTTCATTCAACACATACGCTACACTTAGTTATACATAACTTACTCGTTGTGGACATACTTTTGTTGATATCACAATAATATAAGACACTCAATGTAACCAGCATCAGCATAGTTATTTCATTGATTAATCTGTTTTAAGCCTTAGTCAGAGAGGGAGGTCCGTGTGCAATATCATTTTCAGGGCTCCGATTCTGGTTGGTTGGAAACAGATGCAATAGCCATGACACAATATTATGACTCATAAAATCCAAATGCAGAGCGATATAGTGCGACATGGCGTATCTTCAAATCTGAGGCCGAGTTCAGATGCAATAGGCAGGCCTACACTGAACGCACAAAATATTCCAGCCGATAAAAATAAACTGCGATATGCTTCACGTCTATCCACAAGTACTTTATTTTAAATATCGGTCGATCCGATACCCTACCACGTAACATAAAATTTCTATAAAATTATGTTAACAACGCCTGATTTCACTAACGACTACAATAGTATAAACTTGGCCAATGTACCGGAGAATAGAGTTAAATCAAAAGAATGAAATCATGAAGTTTATTTGTTCAGTAGTTTGTCTATGTCTTATCTGTTCTAGAAATGTCGACATAGTTTGATGCATATACAATAATATGCATTAATATCTTTATTACCCACAAGGGGTGGGGGGTAAATTTAGAGGGGACAAACAAGGACAGACAAAGGGATTAAGTCGATTAGATCAACCACAGTGCGTAACGGGTACTTATTTAATCGACCCCAAAAGGATGAAACGCAAAGTTGACCTCGGTGGAATTTCAACTCAGAACCTAACGGCAGACGAAATGCCGCTAAGTATTTCGCGCGGCGTGCTAACGTTTCTGCCAGCTCGCCGCCTTACAATAATATGTATCATATACACTAACATAAAATAATAATATATGCTAGTGGACCCGTGAAAGTTTCACGGAGAATATTAAAAATGTAAGCATCTGTAAATTGTGTGCTGGTGCCATGAGAAATGTTTCTATATTGTGACAGTTAAAGGCAGTGAGCTGCAAAAGTCATTAGCACGCCGAGCGAAATGCTTAGCGGTGTTTCGTCTGACTTTACGTTGATTTCAAATTCTGTCGAGATCGATTTTCCTTTCCATCCTTTCGGGGTCGATAAATTAAGTACCAGTTGCATACTGGGGTCAATCTAATTCACTGGCCCTCTCCCCACAAAAACAATCAGGACTTGTGCCTATAGTAGAAAAGTATATTGCGACAGTTACAGAATATAGAAAGAAGGATAAAACCGATACTATATAATCAAACCAAAATATCTGTTACGCAAACGTAAACAGAATTATTATTTAGCCTTAAAATACGTCGTACATAATCAGAGAACCCTCTTGGTTTAGTCGTACGGAACGTTTTTCTCGTATTCTTTTATTCTTTTACTTGTTTCAGGCGTTTGATGGTGGCCATGGTGGAGCACCACCCTTTAGTCGAAGAAATTGACCCCTGGACTTATTCCCTGTAAGCCTGATGCTTATTATATCAGTCCCTTCTGCTGAATAGCTAAATTACAGGGACGTAAACACACCAACATCGGTTGTCAAGTAATGTTGGTAGGGGGCAAACACAGACACATTCATATATGTGTGTGTGTGTGTATGTGTGTGTCTTTTAGTTTTTGTTTACTTATACACATCAACAAATGAGCCAATTAGACAACTCTGTGTGGTTGTTCAATCTGTTAGAAATAACAGCCAAATCTCTCTCATACTATCCTCTTGTTAGTATTAAGGAAAGGGAAAATAGAATTAATATTTTTGATTTTCTATGGATTTAATATTTTTTTTAATGCTTTCATTCATTACTTGGGACATGAAAAAAGAAATTGGAAAATCCTGACGAAAAGATGATATTGTAGATTAAAACTATAGAAAGAGAAAGCAAAGGATAAGACTTAACACGTTATCTGGTGAAAGGCCGAATTCGAATGGGTAGAAGACGTAAAGCAAACATGTTTGTGTGTGTGTAGTTGGGCCTTTAATAGCCAGGGGTCAATCTCAGTTCAATCGTAGAAAGGGATTCAAAAGAATTCAGCCACTCTCTCTCGTTGTCTCTCTTTCTTTCTCACTTCCCTCTCCTTTAATCGACACACTCGTCAAATTTAATATCTTAATTTTCCTGTAAAGGTTGTTGCTGTTTTGGTGGTCCAGTAGGCATGGGTGTTGAGTTGTAGTCATACAACGCGTAGATTGTGGTTTCAAATCTCTTCCAGTAAAAATCTAGTTATTTTTTTTATTTAAGCAAGAAAATTTCTTTCAACAAATCCTTTCTCTTAAGCTTGACTCGCTCATCAGGTATGTACAAAAAAAGAAATAGGCGTGTTAATATCATTGATGAAGAATGTTTTATGATGCTTAATGTTTGTGTTATCTCTCAAGCTACTGCTATCTAGCACCTTCGGATGAACTGTACTCAACCGCTACACAACTGCTACTCGACTGCTACTCAACACACTACCACGGCCAGACTACCTCTATTTATATGTCTTGGGAGATCCTACTTCTTCGCCTGGGGGCGTCGACACAACAGTTTGACAGAGTCGCTTAAGCATCAGAAAGACTATTTTACTCCGACTCTGAGTTCAAATCATTTAGATGTCAACTATTACTTCAATTCTTCTGAATAGCGATGTCAATGTAACATTTAGTCCTGTTAATACATGCCTTTAGTTGAGATCATCATAAAAAGTTTCTAAACTTTCGACGAGCACACAGAAAGCTATAAATAATAGCATGAAAATATTGGGTAGAAAAACCTATTTTGGATAGGAAATGTCGAAGGTTGACCAGGGGCTCGAACACACATCTGTACACATGACAGGTCATATACCAGTGTACTAAAACAACCATTCGAATTTCTCTAACCATTTTAGGAACTTTATTCTTACCACTGATTATACCGTATTGTTGACGTCATAAAGGCCTATAAATTTACACAAGCTATTATTTATTGCTTTATGAGGATGCTTCGAGACACTTCTGAACATAATCTTGTCTAGTTATTTGCTGAATATCAGGAATATGATAACCACGGTAGACAGGGAATAAGGTGTAGTTGATCTATCAATAAAAACAAGACGTTGGGGGAAATTTTCATAGTATTGTATGTCTGGAGAGAAATGATTTAATACAAGGTTATTAATCTAAATATGTTAGGAATTGTTTACAGAAAGGAAGGCAAAAGTGTATGGCAGCACGGAACTGTTACAGTTGCAATACAAAAAGGAAGAACTGTGAATGTGTGCGGATGTCATTGAAGGTGTTAGCGAGGGAATCTTCAGTAATTAGACAGGCATATATATTTTTTCATCTATATTTCCATTTCAAAACCACATTCGTAACATTAATCAAATGAATATTTCAGACAATTTTACTGATGACATTGCAACTTTGAATAGAGAATAACGATAGACGGGGAGAATGTAACACATATATCTATATTTGAATGAAGCTATTCAATGAAATCATATTTGAATATTTGTAAAACTTATATTTACTTATTTCATTAAACCTACTTTCTAAATTGTACAACACTCTAATCATATTTTCAAAATATCCACAGATTAAACTGTTATAATTTTCCATATTCTTCAGCATCAAAAGCGATGTTTTCTTATCAAATCTTACTTCTCTAAATCGCATATTTTGTTTGTTTATAACAGAACAAAATGTTAAAGTAAGCATGCATTACGAATTATCAAGAATCAAAACGTATTCGCACAGTTTCATTAAGATTGAAATTTATAGTTTTATCATAAAGTTTTGCAATGTTTGTAGCAAGTAAAATTGTATCATGTGAAATTTGTATGAATTACGCAATGTATAGTTTTAGTTCATGATAGTCATTAAGCCCCAAGAAGGTCCTTAGTGAGCAGATATATTATCAATTACATTGCACGTGTCATCAAATCTTAGTACATTAATTCAATACTTCCAGGAATAAAGCATATGACTGTATGATCCAACGGATCCTTTCGTTATTTCCTGTCACTGGAATGTCATATGAGAAACGTTTGTCTTTGTTTTTTAGTGCAGGAGGATTTTCGATACAGAACTTCTTATTTTTGTGATACAGTATACATTCTTCAGAAGAGCACAAAATATTGATATTTTACTATTATATCTCTGACAAAGGCATCGTTTACGTAGTCTCACAGATAAGTTGCAGTTAATTGAATACATTACATATCAAAATGAATTCATTGCATTTCGTTGAATGGACTTAGAGTGAAGTATTAGTGGGAAAAATAATTATATTTATTAATGGTTGTAATTATTAATTTTTAATTTAATAAGCATGTATACTCGAGAAAATTAGTCATATAACGTATTTATTGTACAATACAACTGACTTGTTGAAAATGTTTAATATTACAAGTATTTGCTTCACTAAATGAGGGGTAAACAGTAATTAATTTCGTAACTGACGTATTTCTTTAGTAAGTTAAAATTTTGTCGTAATTTTACAATGCATTTTATCTATAGCGTTAGGGTATAAACGTATAAAACATGCACAGGCGAATTATCCGAATGTTTAGAGCTTATGGCTACCACTGGTCTAAATCGAAGTTCTGTAAAGGCCAGCAATGCCTTTCGTCTCTGCGGAATCTAAAAAAATAAGGAACCAATACAGGGCGGTTGATTAACAGACTTGATAATGCGTCGGCGGGTGCTTGCGGAATTTACATAGCATCTGGGTTATGAATTCATGTACTTTTGTCCTCATGCGTTGCATCCTTTAACACACCGACATCTGTTATTTGTGTAGATCTCTTGGAGTACACTCTGTTGTAAGCAGTCGGATAAGTTCTTAGTGTTTAGAATACTTCCTCTCTTTCTCCTCATTCTCAATATCCTCGACTGAAAGATCACAGTATCACTCTTCACTACTTGACTGTAAAACAAAGTAACGCGTTTCTTCAATGTCACCATTCAAAATCCTATCTCTCATCACATAATTAAATGCTGTTCATCCTTAGGAGCTTTCATAAAACAAATTGAATTATTAAGGAATATTATATTACAAAATAAATCCTAGCAATTAACTATGCTGATATCATTGTTTATATATGTGTCACTGAACTTTTATAAAATACTAGACTGTGAAGACATTAGTCAAAGGAGGAAGTTTTAGATAATGCTATTCATTAGACTAAATATAAGTAACTCAATGCTGAAATAGAAGAAATGTCCAACAGTAATTGCAATACGAAGCAAGTGATATATCAATTTAAATTGGTGAAATGTAATACGTCACTTTGAATATGAGAACTGTAACATATCATCTGAAGTTATAAATTTGTAGTAAAATAATATATTGTTAAATGTATATATAAGTTATAAAGTATTGGTGTATATTCAGAGACTTCCGCCATCATGATATGAAAGCATCCATCGACGATTGACAATTACAAGTCGGATGGGGTATGAGTGCGTTATAGTAGGAAATTTTTCTCAACGCCATTACCGATGTACGTGAAACAACTGGTATTAAGCTGATTTGATATATGACAGGTTAATAATTCAAATGTGATAGGAAACTTTAAATGCTAGAAATCTAATAGGGTATATCATATACTATTAATTATTTCCTTGCTTGGTCTAAAGGAGGAAATGTCACGTCGATGTTGTTTTGCAGGTACAATGAGTACGCGGGAGTAAAATACACAGAAGAAACGATGAGTTACACAAAAGACATAAAAGGGTATAAAAGATAAGACATTAAAGTCTAAAACTAGATTAGATCATACTGGAGACTTGGTTACTGCCTCAAGTACGATGAGTACTACAGGTGCAATAAAGCATGTAAATTACTAGGGTTGGGAATCACACAGAACAATTTTCATACATGAATCAAATCGACCTCTTGAAATGGTAAATTCATAAACTGATAGTAATACCTTACATACTAGACACAATGATACACCTAAGATATTAAAAGTGCCAAGAAGTAACGGGAAATATCAGATATTGATTAGAAGTACGTAAAAAAAATTAAAATTGCGATGTATAAGGTTCATCAATACAAATCAGAAAATTAAATGTACATTGTATTCTTGAAATAAGTATAAAATATGGAATCAATTACCTGAATTACAACAAATTTATTACAAGCTAATTAAATATTAGAAAGTAAATATAGTACGTTATTCACCAGAAACAGTGCATTTACATATTCGGAGAAATGAATAAATTTTTCTCGTTACTAATAATGCAATATCACAATACAAATAAGGAAAATGCTGTATAATACATTCACTACACGATAACCAATATAGATGTTGAAGTAAATGAGATATTAAAGACGATATTTCATATAAAAGAAGTAACATAACAGTGTTATACAGGACTTGCTATAACTGAAATGTACACGCTAGAAAATTAATATAGCAATTTATTTATTATGCATGTGTTGTATCCAAATTTAATACCCGTTTATCAAAGAAAATTAATAATTTGTAAATGACTCATGCTGTATCCTTCTAATGTTGTCTTCATCTTGCTATACATAACAATGGCGGCGCGCTGACAGAATTGTTAGCACGCCGGGTGAAGGAATTGACTTCAGTCCACTTTTTTGTAGAACTGCGGATGAGCCGTTGCACAGCTGTTGGGAAATATGTGCGAAGGACCTGTTTGTCATCCATTTAAGATTGACAATCCTGGGAAGATTGTTGAGATTGACGAAGCAGTCTTCTTAAGGTGTAAATACAACTGAGGAAGGGTCCTACCTGAGCACTGAGTTATCAGAGAAGTGTGTCACAAGACCAGACAGGTTTTTCTTTATGCGGTGCCATGTCAGATTTGCGACATACTGGAGAAATGAATATGTCACTTGATTCTTCCAGGAACCACAATTTTCAGCGATTAGTGAAGGGCGTAATCTCACATTCCTAAAATTGCTGATTACAATTTTGAACATAGAATGGTAAACCACAAAGTTAGATTCATTAACTGAAAAGATGATACCCACATACATCAAGTGGAGAGTATACGGGCGTTTGCGAAGCAAGGTAATAAGCAACGATGTGACACTCACCGTTGTATGGTTGACTCATATCTCTGTGAGTTTATGTAATGCAAGAGATATGAAGATTGCAATTTGTTCGAGAAATTGCTTGAATGCATTTCAATGCATAGGATAAAAATATATGGAGAGGATCGCCCTGTCTACATCCCCGCTCAACAGAGAACCAAGGAGACAATGTACTGTTAATTAACAGGCTTTGAAAACGCCAAATCTCTACTGCAATACATTGTAAACTCGTATATGATATTAGTATTAAAATCCAGCTTTTCACAATATACAAGAGTTTGGATATAATATTCAGAACAACTGTGAATCCTCCTAATGTTTGATCAGAACATTTCCTTTTTCTATTGTTTCCTTATTCTACTGTTAGCCTACTCTGTCTGTCTATATCTGAAATATGTTGGTTACATTTCCCCCACTTATCTTAACTAAACGTCAGTCAGTATAATAATTATTTTCCTAACGAATTATGTTTTCTCATCTCTTATTTAATTTTCTTTTGCCAAGTGACAAACTAGATAACAATTAAGCTGAGAAAGAATTAATATTTTGTTGTTGCTTACACCATTCGATACATCCTATATCAAATGTACTTTGTATTCCTTTCCCTACATGTTAAACATATTAATATTATATGTTGTCTTTGCGAACTGCCATGTCTAGATTTCATTATTTTATGACTTCGCTTTTAGAATATGTCATTTTTAATCATTGCAAACGATAAAAAGAAATAATAATAAAAAGACACTGACGTCATTTTTGCTTTATTAGAAAAACTATTCCGCTGTGTAATTATCATCCAGAAATGCAATTTTAAATCTGCACATATAAACCGATTATTTCAATTCATTCTGAAATCATTTTAGTGTTTCTACATTTCTTAATTTCTATAATATCGCACTCCTGTCAACTTCAGCAAAGTAGTATATGTAATATAAGTAACACACATATATGCTTCCATAATCCTACATTTGTGTACATTATACACACATACGTATGTGTGAATATATATATATATATATATATATATATATATATATATATATATATATATATATATATATATATATATATATATATTGTATAATTGAATCTGCTCATACAGACATTTAATTACTTGTCATGTTGTTGCGTAAAACATGAACATGTATTAGCATACAAATGATATTTAAGAAATTTATTGACAACAATATGAGCGTGAGAAGAAACCTTAATGTACTATTCAATTAAAGTTTCTGCATTTTATTTGAAAAATATCAGTGGCCGATTGGAAAATAGAATGTCATATTAGACTCCACCCTGCCTCAAACGGTTCCTGCTACTGTTTTACGTTTAGTAATTATATGAATTGTGCTTCGATGCATAATATATCATTGAATCGCCAATGAATGCATTCACTCTATATATATGACATTTATGAAGACGAGTTTCTGTGATAGATATTGTGTTATTGATACGAGTTCAAAACACGTTGCTATTAACTTAACATTTTGAAACCCCTGAGTCTATGATGCGCTTAATATTTATTTTTGAATTGTAATTTAGAAGAGGAGAGCGGTAATGATGTTTTATAATATTTCTGTAATTAACTTGAATACTTGCAAAAGTGAATCCATCTTATAATTTAACAATGAACTCTGTTGTGATTATAAACTCGACGTTACTTTAATTCTGCATTCTCAAAACAATTAGTCTTCCAGCGACAGTCCTCCTAAGATCGTCTGTGCGTAAAATTTCTCTTGTAAATTTTGTTCAAACCATGGTTATAATAGAAATTACCTAATATTACTATGCTACGACTATTTAATTGGACTCTCTTAACTACATAGCTCTATATGCGCAGGTGAAATGATCGGATTAATATAAACACCTGTACCCTACTCTTATTTATTATTATCGTTATGTGAATATGCGTATAGTAGTAGGCATAAAACTGTCGATTAAACGTTACCTACTTTAATAGTTAAAGACTTACCAGTGGTGCGTTTCCCTTTCATCCTTCGAGGATTGGATTTATAAAATGATTGCTACTTGAATACTAATTTATGACTGTATTTAAAAGCAAAGCTGCGTTTTGTTCTATACCACATGTCATAGTAACGTTGAAGTTGTTGTATAAAGACAGTTCATTCTTGACTGAGCGGACAAATAATCGAAATCGTCCAAGCCATGTCGTTTACTAGAACGTTCAGTATGTAAGACTGCATTATCTGATGTATGTCTTCATTTTCATTGGAAGAGGGTTCTTTTTAGGAACATTTTGTTGCTATTTCTTGGAAGACGTGGCCACATAAAAATTCTCCCCATCATAGGCTTGTTCCGTTGACTTATTACCAATATGAAATGTCTGTTGTTCTGTTGTAAGAAATAAGTAGACATTCTTACAGTAAACGACAAGCCGGTCTGAGAGTCTCTTCTTTTCCAGGTAAACGGATACAGGCTATGTGATCGATTGAGAGTTAGATGTGATGGTATCGATGGCAGCTTTTATGAAAGGTCTGTTTTGTCGTAGTTGAACCGTGATTAAGTAACATCTCACATTCTTTTATATCATTACAACGAAGCAACACATCAAATTACGTAGTCATGGAAATACTGTCTGAACATTAAATGGGATGGCCACAACCTTAAAACTTTCGCAGAGCAACCTTTAGGCAAAACGCTATCATCGACAACAGCTACAATGCTGTCAACAATTTTTATGTCACTTTATCGCAGACTGAAGATTGTATTTTTTCCTTCAGTCTACTTCCATCCGCCTTGCAGTGATGAGCTCTATTGCTTCTTGCTGCAGCTAATATTTTCCGAAAGTCAAATAATTAGAATTTTAATTATAACAGTAATTGGTTATCTAACACAGCCTGGAATTTTAGAGTACGGGGCTAGGCGATTACATCCTCATCAGGGCACAACAAGTGCTTATTTTATCAACCCCCAAGTGTGAATAGCAAAGAAGACCTCAACAAAATTTGAACTCGGAACGTAAAGCCGGTAGAAATACCACAACGTATTTTGTCCCACGTGATGACGATTTTTTCACCTCGCCACATTAATTATTTATCTAATAAGATGAACATTTTACGTTAACTGACAATACCGAAGAAAATGGTGGAAAAATAATTTAATTAAGAGCGGGGAAAAATCTAAATAGCACATACAAGAAATTCAAACAAAGCAATGCACCTGTATCTGGAAGACTGTTCATTCTGACTCAACATACCATCGATCACCAGTTATACTCTCCATATCCCCATAGCTCTACCGTGGAAATGCGACATCATTATCAACTCAACAACGACATTATATATATATATGATATGTGACAATTAGTCAGTTGCCATAATAAAACTCAGTGTTTCGGATATCGGGGCGGAAGTCCGCTCCGGCATCTCGTTAGTTATTAATAACTTAATAACTGACGAGATGCCGGAGAAGACTTCTGCCCCGACAACCGAGTTATATTACGGCAACCGACTAATTGCCACATATTATATTGTAGATAATCCCTCTACACAATATCGAGGTCTCATTCATTCTTTTGTTGTCATATATCATTATTATTATTATTATTATTATTATTATTATTATTATTATTATTATTATTATTATTATTATTGTTATTGTTATTATTATTATTATTATGATTATATATATATATATATATATATATATATATATATATATATATATATATATATATATATATATATATATATATATATACACATATTGTTAGGGGTCAGACAAAGGCGTCGGAAAGTTATAAGTATGGAAATAACAACAAGCCCGATTTTAGATTCAACTATATATTTAGTAAAGATGAATGGTGGTATAAGGCACACAGATCGAAGGCCACTCAAAGCCGTTATAATCATTTGAGTGCCAAATACATGTCGTCACAAAACATAAGCATTCAAGCACACAGCTGTAACAAATTGAATATACATCTCAGTTCCTAAAGGCATGTGGAGTTCCTTGGTTCATTGCAAATCCTCGAAAGGCGATCAAAAAAATGGTGGTCACTCTTATCGTTTTTCGCTTCTGCTGTTTACTGTGTATGTTTAGCAGTAATAAACCTTTGAAGGGTGATAGAGACAGTGAAATAGAGGAAGATGACAGATTGATGCCAATGGTCAGTCTGCGTTTTCAGCAGCCGTCGAGTAAGACAGAATGACACCTGTCATTCTAAAGTGAGCTAGTGATAAACATTAGTAGGCTCTGTTCCTGGTCATCTCGTCAATAACTGACTTTAACCAGCAGAATGTCTGTATTTATAATTATCATAACACGGCAAGAATGAGGGACATACCGCTCTGAAAACAATGGGAATTGCTGTAGGTACCTTCCTTATTTCCTGTCAACTATTGTTTGCAGAGGAGGGGTAAAGACGGTCAAGTGGACAGTATATAAAATCGGCTTGGCATCGGCCATGTGTTGAATGTCTCAGCTGATTATTCTTGTCTCTCTGTGAGAAAGTGCTGTGGTACGCTAAAAGGGAATCACGTAGATTCAGGTTCGAATCAACGCCTAAATGAAAATCTACTTTCCAAGTAAAACATTTTCGTAACAGCTCTCTCCCGCTTAGGGAAAAGAAAGTTTTACAGAAATTTTCTGTTACAACAAATATAGTGCATTTAACAACGTAAAAAAAAACGTAGAAGCATCAAACGCAATACAGATGCATCATACAATATCAAGCAAATAATATCATGCAAAAAATAATTACAGTAATGCTCTGAAGTTTTCAGTTCAGGAAGTGCATCAGCACGAACATTGTCTCTTAAAAGTTAATTCATCATCCTGTGTCCCATAACATTTTGACAGCTGTAATATTTCTTTTCCCTGCACTTAAATACTGAATAAAAGATGCGACAGAAACGGTAACAGTTATGACAATTTCAACATCAACTTTTGGTGCCATAGTGCGACGATAATAGAAATAATCCGAGTAGTATTCCTCTGGATGATCCAGCATGTAATTTTAATCATTCTTTTTTTTAAATCTTTTTTTGTTCGTCGTCTTTTAGAATCTCACAAGCAGAGGTTATCTTCTGGAATATTAACGTAGTTGTGCATTTTCTTCATTTTCTTCATCTTCTTCTCGCATTGTTTCATTTTTCCCGAAATTCACCCGATTCGAATGTTGATTAACAGCACCGTCTACATTTATTTCATGGCTAACGTTATTGGTTTGCCCAGAGACATTCGGAAATAAATTTGAGAAATCATGAATCAGATCTGGTAATTGAGTTTTCTACTCAATGGACAAATGCAACAATTTCTCATCAAGATGAGACAATACATTAGAATTGAGTGATTTAAGTGAAACACTATCACTACGGACATTAAATTTAGCATTGCTAACATCAGCATTAAGATGTTCAACCTTGCCTTCATGACACAAACCTTTTTTTTCTTAAAATACCAACAAACCGAAATTTTGCAAGTCTCCTTGAAAGAAATAGCCTTATTAGCTAACTCCTGCAACTCAGCATCCTTACCCTGTGCATTAATGAGTTGCTCCCCAAAACGAACGCGGTCACCTTCTAACACATTATCAGACGCATCAAGAATATTTGCTGACACGTCATCAGCCTCTACATCGTAAAAAGAATGATGCATGAAGGTCCCCGAAAAATAAAAAAATGAATCATTCGGCTGAGAAGTCTTGCAAGAAATGTTCTCCGACATTGAACAAGTCACAGCATAAGGAAAGATATCAGGGAAGTCCTTCTCCGACTTTCTTGCATTAACGGAACACTCTTTAGAAACAGTGACAACAGGATCAATCCCAATTTTGTATCCCATAATATCATTCCGTAACAACATATCGACACCTGCACCTGGGAGAGAGTCAACAACACCTACTTTTACCAGAAATTAAATATGAATTTAAACTCACCAAATGGAGAGGAACAGTTTTTTATATATATACACACGCACATACATACATACACACACACATCCATCCATCCATCCATCCATCCATCTATCCATACATACATACATACATACATGCACACACACACACACACACACACACACACACACACACACACACACACACACACATACACACACACACACACACACACACACACACACATATATATATATATATATATATATATATATATATATATATTATATGGTTCTATAATCTGAATACGTATTACAATAACAAACTGAAAAACAAACAAAACACATACTGAACAATACATACTTGTAAAAGTCTGAAATAAACAAATATCTGATTGATATATATTATATTTTACCT
The DNA here is from genome assembly GCF_046866305.1 of Octopus bimaculoides. Classification (NCBI taxonomy): domain Eukaryota; kingdom Metazoa; phylum Mollusca; class Cephalopoda; order Octopoda; family Octopodidae; genus Octopus; species Octopus bimaculoides. Next base: position 120,219,295 of record NC_142930.1, on the reverse strand, counting down.
TCAGCTGTCATATATTTAAGGATGATATAGTCTTTAATTCTTGTAAACATATTTATAAATGAATCCTTTGTTTGTCTTTTATAAAATGTAAGACAAACACAAATACAAAATGGAAAATATTAAAATAAACCTAAGTTGAAAAAAGGGTGAAATTAATCACGCAAACAATTAGAGAAATGAAACTAAATCTTATATGCCTATATTGTGCTCATATATTTAATTAACACTATATTATAGTTGATGGACGCGAAGGCGACCGATGGACGGAGTTATTACAAGGTAGTTATAGATATATTTGCGTAACCGTCTCAGTTCTCTAAGCTCACAGTTTAATTCTCTTTGACATGAAGAATGTCTGTCATCTTTGCTGGATCAATAAATAACGTAGTTGTCCTCTATTGTTACCGACTGTTCTCTCACTCTTCCGATTTATTTCTAACAATCTACCATCTTCCGCTTCTTGTGGAAGAAATCGATGATGATCAGCTCTTCAAAAGATAGGGTCCGACTGGCCGTAATGGGTTCAAGACACACTATCTTCCTTGACACCGCTTTCACTGTTCCATCAAGTGAATGGTGTTTCAAGCGAAGGAAAGACAAGGCAGTAACAGTGTTAAAGGAATTGATTCGAAACACTGTAGGACATTAGACGAAATGGCTTCCGATTTTAGTTAAGTTCTGACGATAAATCATGCCAAACTCGAAATTGTTCTTTATTATTCCAAGGTCGATAAATTAAATTGTAACCGCTATCGGCTGCTGGAGGTGGATATCATTGAATTTTCCTTCCATCAAAAGGAATTAGTTGGTCTCATCACACAGTAATAGACTCCTCTAATCACTGATATATCACGCTATTTACGCATTCATATACAGAGAAAAATAAATACAAATAAACGCTGCAGGCATGAAATGAGGCAAGAAACGACCGTCATTCGACATACTTGTGATCGTTTTGAATTTCTCTCTTCTTTTGTGTTTTCGTGTATACATTCGTACTGTACATTTATAATTTGTAGTGTATTGTTTATATGATCGGACGCTTAGCTGCTTGGATGCTTCGAAGAATTATATCCAGTATTTGTATACTTAGGTATAGACACACACACATGATGCATATTTTATACATACATGCGCACACACTCTTACTCCCCACTCACAAAAGTTCTAAAATAGATAAGAATCATGACATAGGAAATAAAAACCTATAGGGAACGCATAATAAATAAACGCATGCGCACTAATGACAAAAGTTGCCTGATAAAAGTATGTATCTTCACAGGTGTGCGCGCGTGTGTGTGTGTATTGATGAAATAAAAAAAAAATGTATCACACGATTATGATGGAAGGTTTGGCGATTTGGAAAGGACATATGCTAAACCATCTGCCCCAGATATTAGCGAACAAGCGTCTGCAAATTCTATAGAATCAGCGTGGCAAGTGTTGTTTCTTTGAGTGGCTTTGCACAATTTTTATTTATACAAATTAAATTTAATTCATAATGTATGCAGCATGTTACTCGTTCAAGATGTCACGCAGAGCGATATATATTTGGGTGTCACGATTTCGTAGAAAATATCTAAACCGTAACTACTTCCGTATAAGAAAATAGGAATCAAAGAAATAAAATAGCACAGGCATAAAACAAGTATGTATTACATGGTATGAATGAAAAATACAGTCTTAAATGATTTGGCAACGATTTGACTACTGTTTGTTCAGAAAAAATAGATTTTACTCCGGTAAGATACACACAAGATGAAATAGGCACGATTACACGCAGACACACACACACACACACATACACACGCACTCACTCGCACTTGCACATAATACTTGATTTCTACATATGAGATACATTTCAAAAAATTAATACTGACATATAATATATATGCATGCATTCGCCTGAATGTGTATGTGTACGCGTGCGCGCGCACACACACACATACACACACACACACACACGCACATGCACAAACACACACACACACACATATATATATATATATATATATATATATATATATATATATATATATATACATATATATATATGTATATATGTATATATATATATGTATATATATATATGTATATATATATATATATATATATATATATATATATATATATACATACATACATACATACATACATACATACATATATATATATATATATATATATATATATATATATATATATATATATATACATACATACACACCATGTATATGTATGTATATATCTGTAAATAATTTATGCATACAAGACCTAAATATATACATACATATACAACTGCACATATATGCACACACACACACACACATTGTTATTGTTATCATAATGAATCCAATAAACAGTTGCTTCAATGATGAATCTACTGGTTTGCATTTTTTACTATTACATTCATGAGTGAATGGAAGCTTATTGTTTAGGCCTTTTGTACCAGAATTCTGCAGGTACCACATCAGGCCTACGTGCATCAGTGATAATGTAAAGAAGCCCGAACAAAGCTCAGAGAAGAAAAAGCATAATGAAAATAAAACAGACCTAGATCGGTCCTTGTAATCACCATTCTATAGTTCAGCATGCAAATAGTAAATGTCTACCGCAATATATTTTGTGTATGCGATTGTCTGATAGAAAGGGGTTGTTGTTGAATTGGAGAGGGTGCGAAAGAAAAAGAAATAATATACAAGGAACCAAAAGAGAGGGAAATTGGGAGTGACCTTGTTATGTTACGAGCACTAGCGTGGAAAATCTTATTAGGAGGGGGGTTGGGGATTTTGGGGCTAAGATCATTGAGAAAGCTTTTCAAAAGTATTGAAGAATGACAGGAAATTGAAACCTTCTTTCGGTCCTCGAAGGATGATATAGGAATTTGTGCGGCGAATCAACGTGATATGTATGAAATTAAGTACTATCAAGTCTGTCTCTATTGCTGCTTTGGGCCTGGGGCAATTGAGGGCAAGATTTAGGCCATTACTGAGATTATCATATGTGTGTACCTTCATCTCTCTGGATACTGTCAATGCATCGTTCCTATATTGGCAAAAGCTATTGATAGGAATTTCGTATTAAATTTAACTACAATAAGGAGCTTATAAGATCACATACGCCAGCAATATTAAAGCTCCCATTATTACATCAATAGAGCCATCCTGGTCAATCCGCTTTTACCCACACCAAGCTTTTCAAACATAAAGTTTCTTTTTTCTGGGGTACATGAACATGCCTATGCTTCTATTACTCGACTCTGTATAAGCTTCCCCAAAGTTGAGCACTTCTTTCATGTCCTTCAGTATAGATAGATAACATTACTAGACTTGAAGAAAACTACTGTATTACTGCTGCCGTTGTTTTTAAAACTTAAGATGAACTCACTGACGCCATGGCATACAGACAGGCCTTAGGTTCTTCTTATGTGTTTGTTAAGCTTGCCCAGAGGGATATTCATCTCCAGCACCGTCTGCAAGTTAATCAACCGATATTTGTTTGTTGCTTGCCGTCAATATTTATTTTGCGATATGTTTGGTTATTTCTTTATGTTATTATTACCCAAGCTGTCAGTTTTTTTCCAAGACCATAGCAGTGCGCCTGCATTTCATTTCTTCATAAGATATATTTTAGGTAGATTTGAACAGAATTTGAATGATAAACTGCACCGCTGGGGCACTGACACCGTTCTGTAGGGATGACGAGACACAATTCATGAGGCTGAATCTTTCAATTTATCATTCAGAATCATAGGCGCGAGCATTAACAGATGCCTAATTATTCGAAGTTTATGAACAGCTCAAGGGAAACATGGAGGACATTTCCAAAATTATTGTCGTTTGTTATTGACAAATACGCGTGTGATTGGAATCGTTTGCAGAGGATTTTCTTCTCAATTTTAAAAGATAATGCCATTTGTGATTTTCTGTACCTTTTAAGTAATTCACTCCATAAGTCTGCCTCTGTAAAACTTTTTTTTTACAGAATCAAACAAAGAGGCGGCTCCTCAAAATTCTTCGTTGTTACACCTGCGAAAAGTAACCAATGCTGATTGAGATTATTTTCACTTAAATGAGTGATATGGCTATTATTAGAATGAAAACGAAAAACACCTCTACACGGTGCAAAAGTAGAATACATTGGACCACAAAGTTGGTACATGTTACGGTAATATGAATATTCTTTCTGAACAGAAATAATACGCATAAATTTGTACATATGTATGCATATATCTATACACACACATATACAATACATATACATACGAATATATATATATATATATTCTTTCTTTTATTCTTTTACTCTTTTACTTGTTTCAGCATTTTACTGCGGCCATGTTGGAGCACCGCCTTGAAGGGTTTTAGTCAAACAAATCGACCCCGAAACTTTTTTTTAAAGCCTAGTACCAAATCCATTCACAAGGTTTTGGTCGGCCCGACGTTGTAGTAGAAATCACTTGCCCATTGTGCTACGCATTGAAACGGAACGCGGAACCATATGATTGGGAAGCTAGCTACTTACCACACAGCCACAAACATACATACATACATACACATATCCGACACACATGCACACATGCAAACATATACATATTTGTGTTTATGCTTCAGCGTATGAGTGAGTATGTAACTCAGTTACTTTACTAAATTTACAACTGCGTGGGTACATTTTTGTATGAAGATATTTAAGAAAAAGAGAACGAGAAAGAGAGCGAGAGAGCGGTGGAGATGGAGAGAGGTGGATTGGGAGAAAATAACGAGTGAAATCGCCTGGAAACATAGAAAATATTTTTTTTCTGCTTAATTTTACCCTGCAAATAAATTTAACGCAGAAATGTCAAAAAGAAACGAAATCACGATTTGAGAAAAACAATCTTTAAAAGAGAGAGGAAGTAATTTATACTTGTCATCAAAAATACAGGAAAGCAAGATGAAAAAACAAAAAAACAAAAAAAACAAACAATAAGAGGTTAATTGTGATAAACCAAAAACAGCAGTAGCAACAGTGACTTGAGCGTAAATGCCAGAATCTGAATGACAAAGATATGGTCAAGATAAGTAGAAAAAGAAAAGAAAGAGAAAACGTATATAAAATGCTATTACTGATAGAGATACAAATAGAGTAGAACCTCGGTTTACGAACGCCTCTGATCAGGAAAAAATCGTGCTTTATCTATCTATCTATCTATCTATCTATCTATCTATCTATCTATCTATATAATTAATCGATATTAATTAATATATGATTAATTACCATATTTTATAATAATGTATTACCTATTGCCAATCTCTCATACTGAATATATACGACGCAGTAAATATTTTCTGCAGATATATTCCTGGAATTAGCGCGCCAAAACGAAGACTTTTGAATTTCACCATTAAGCTGTAATTATCAGAACCATATACACGCGCACCCATGGCGGTGGGAAACTTTGTATACGATTCTGATGATTGCGGTTACATTACAAATCAGGCTGAAGAGGAATAGACAATCGGTAAGATTCGTTAAATCCGAAACCGGTCCCTGTTTAATAATGTGTTTTTTTAGGTGATTTTAAATGTCTTGCTCGCTTACGTTTTGGTATTCTGCTATATTTCATGTTGAGAACAATTTAGGTCTTAATAGACACACGATGTGATCTATTTCTAGCACATTAATTGTCCACGTTAGTGGTCAGCGTTATATATAAAAATGTATCTATATATATATATATATATATATATATATATATATATATATATATATATATACATATACACATAAGTATATATACAGTGGATCGTCCGTTTTCGAACAACTTTGACCAGTAATCAATCGTACATTATCTAACTTTCTCATATTCATTTAATTCAGTATTACCTCGGTTTACGAACGTCTCTGATCATGAATAAATCGTGCTTTATCTCTCTCTCTCTCTCTCTCTCTCTCTCTCTCTCTCTATCTATCTATCTATATATAAGTATATATATATGTGTGTGTGTATGTGTGTGTGTGTGTGTGTGTGTGTGTGTGTGTGTGTGTGTGTGTGTGTGTATGTATATATATATATATATATATATATATATATATATATATATGTGTGTGTGTGTGTGTGTGTAAAGCGCGATTTATTCGCGATTTTGTTCGAAAACCAAAACACTACTGTATTCCAATACCGCTAACAATAAGCTATAACGTTAATTTTATTTCGTAAGTGCTATCAGGAAATTAATACCAACACACAAATAACAATAAAAAATTATAAAGGAATCTTTGAAATATTTATATCAATAAAAATGCAAATGTTTAAAAAAAATTATAACAAAATATTAATTTTATTATTGTATAAACACCTTTTGTTACCTAAACTATTTTCTTTTATTTCTATATTTCGAACAAATCTGGCATACAAATCACTCGCCTGATGTAGAAAATCGCTCTGATATTACCTCGCCGTTCAAGCAATCAAACTTAATTAGTTTTAAGCTAAACACCTGTCAGTAATTTTTCATAGCAATATTAAATAACAGTTGCAGCCAGGCCCCAGATACAATGTATGCAATATTTCCATTGAAAATACAATACAAATTAATTCAATCTGGAACGATGTTATTAAAGAATATTACTTTGTCTGTGTAATCTATTAGTGTCTCACACATATGCGAATATATTTATTTATTTACTTATTTGTTTCTTTGATTGAGTTCATCTCATCATCTGACAATTATATTACAAATTATTCGTGTATTTCTCCAATTAATCAACTCAGATTGAACACAAAGGAAATGATAGTCTTATTTCAAACTGCATCTCAATCTGGTGTGTATAATTTCGCAGGAGTCCTTTTATAATGCAAAAAAGCTGTAACAAACGAAAAGTAAATCAGACAATACATATTAAAATGAGACTCGACCGCATCATTTGAAATATATCCATGTTTTATATACTTCTAAACGAATCGACTTATAACTACGCAATTAACGACCAAATATTGAACTTAATGTTTCTACATCACATTTAAAGAGGCAAGTTGAAAGAACTCTTAGCACACCGAGCAAAATGCCAGTAAGCATTTTACCCGTCTTTTCGTTGTAATTTCAAATTCTGTTCGGGGTTGACTTTACCTTCAGAACTTCTGGGGTCGATAAAATATGTACTAACCGAGCACTGGGGTCATTGTAATTGACTTGACCCCTTCCCCGAAACTACAGACATTTTGTGATTATTTGAAATCAATAATTCCTCATCACGTTACTGTCTTTCATCTTTTATTCCTTTCAGTCATCGAAGCTGGGGCACCGCTTTGAAGCGTTTAGTTGGACAAATGAATGCAATCAATCTATCCTTCTGTCCAATCTATCCTTCTGGCCAATCTATCCTTCTGTCCAATCTATCCTTCTGTTCAATCTATACATGTACAAACGTAACAGACGAAAGTGTTACATCTTGAATGTTAAAACAGATTATAGCAATAGTAGACTATAATTTCTTCAAGAATTGGCTATAATTTCTTCAAGAATTGGCTATGTAAAATTTGCATATGCTTTCTCTCATTTTTCATTCCTATTTGTGCCTTAGGCGGCCGAGGTCGACTTTGCCTTTCATCCTTTCGGGGTCGATTATATAAGTACCAGTTACGCACTGCGTGCGGTGTAATCGACTTAATCCCTCTGTCAGTCCTTGTTTGTCACCTCTATGTTTAGCCCCTTGTGGGCAATAAAGGAAAAACAAATAAGAAATGTTAGCACGTCGGGCGAAATGCTTAGCGGTATTTCGTCTGTCTTTACGTTCTGAGTTCAAATTCCGCCGTGGTCGATTTTGCCTTTCATCCTTTCGGGGTCGATAAATTAAGTACCAATTGCGTACTGGGGTCGATGTAATCGACTGGTCCCCTTCCCCAAAAATTTCGGGCTTTGTGCCTAGAGTAGAAAAGAATCTTTCTCTCTGTCTTTCTGTCTGCTTTTTTTCTCTCAACATCGAGTTTGTTCCGACTCATACTTTATCTATTTCGTATATTTCCTTTTCGCTTGTTTTTATATATAT